>NC_056733.1:1306514955-1306557455 GCF_019279795.1 Protopterus annectens
CTGCCTGTTTAGATTGGTCAGGGGCTTTTAATATGATGGGTTTTGTTACTCCTACGCTTGGCCAAGATTTATTTTTCTTTTGTTGAATAACTGATTGATACTGTGATTCCACCAAGGTGGCTTGTCATTTGACTTTATCTTATTCTTAATATGAGTGGGAACAGCTTGCTCTATATGGCTATAAATATGGCTGTACAGGGATTTTGTGAATATCTCAGCATATCCTGGTGTTTAATGGGGTTGGTGATGTTTGGAATTTAGCCAAGGTGTCACTTAGCAGAGAGAGTCTAGCCTTGGAATAGTTTCTAAATGTTTTTTGTTCCACTGGGTCCCTGAATTTAATTTCTGTCTCAAACAATACTGCCTTATGATCAGATCTGATGAGCAAGGATATTAAATTGGGTGAGGAACATCACTCCTCTATGGGCATAAGTACAAGGTCAAGGATGTTGTACCCTTGGTAGAAAAATCGACCGACTGTTCAAAATGTTGGCATTAATGAAGTTTAGGAATTGCTGGGCTTGTGCATTAGAAGTGGTGCAGGATTCCCAATATAAGTAGGGGTAGTTGAGATACTCCATGAAGATCATATTAATTTAAATGGTTAAGGACTCTAGTACATTGAGATATGTAGTATGAGTTTACTGGGATTTGGAGGGGGACCTGTAGGTTGCAAGGATAAAGTACGAGACCCTATTTAAGGTGAGTTGTACATGTATGAGTTCCAGTTGTCTGGATGTGAGGTTATTTTTAATACAGACTGAGACCCCAGCACCTTTAGTTCCCTTCTGTGCAGTAGCTGGTCTAATGGTGCAAAAGGCATTATAACCTTGCAGGGAGACAGAAGGTTGTAAGGACTGGAGTTTCTTGTTAACCTTCTAGCATTCAGCAGTATCACCTTCACATATTCCTTTGTAGGTTCAACTAAGTCAGGAGGTTTATTAGTTTGGCCTTGCCTAAATAAGGCACTATGGGGTTGGAAAAGTTCTTTGCCAATATCCAAAAGCCTAGAGGTGATAAGTGCAGACCATCCCACACAAAGCTGCATGGTCTATCAACCATGGCTTCTCAGGCCATCAAATATTGTAACTCTAGGAGTGACACCAAAATCTGAGACAATTGTTAAAATCAATCATTTCTGTTGGCAATGTGGCATTATCCTTGGAGAAGATAGTGTGCTGCTCAGTGCTAGGGTCAAACCTGCTTGAGACACATAATCAGAGAGCTTGTTCATGTCTCCCTTCATATAATCAAGGGATGTACACCTCAGGTCATCAACGCCCACATGGACTATGAAAGAGTCATACTGGTACCTATGGTTTAATGACCTGAGTGAATGTGTAGCTTGACAGATCATAGCCCCGGAAAAGCAGCTAACCAGGACTCTCTTACTTAGTCAAGTGAGGGGGACAGGACTACATGAAAAGAGACATGGAGAAGCTCTTGGATCATGTAGCCCAGGTGGGTATGACCCTAGCCCAGAGTAGCATCCTACCGTCACCCAGAATGATACCACAGTACAAGCAGAAAATGATTGACTTCAACAATTGGCTAAGTTTCTAGTGTCATTCTAAGGGGATCCAGTATCTGTCTGCCTAGGATGACATGACTGACAGAACTCGATGCTTTGTCACAGATAGCCTACATCTCTCAACCCTGGGATTCCGGATACTGGCCAAAGCTCTTGCCACCCCTATAGTGCCTTTTTTAGGCATTGTCCTGAAGACAGAATTACCACCATAACAGCTACAAGCAAATGTAATCTGAGGGTTATGCTACTCAACGCTAGAAGTCTAAATCTCAAGATGCACTCACTTGAAGCACTCCTTAAAATGGAGAACATCGACATCTGTGCAGTAACAGAGACCTGGTTCAAAGCACCAGAAAGCACCCCTGCTCTACCACACTATAATTCATACCACATTTTTTTACCCCAAAACTTGGACTGAAGCCCTAAAGGCAGTGGTGTCTCCATATTCATAAAGGATATGCACACTTCCAGACTAGTAGCTCAACATAATGCATCAGAGATACTTCAGGTACAACTAACACTGCGTAACACTGCAATCCAGGTTGTTGCCTCTATAGCTCCCCCACCATGTCCCAAGACTCCCACTCCACATTCCTAACCACCCTGGAAAATATTAAGGTCCAACCCAACACTCTCATACTGTATGACTTTAAGTACCCCTTCATTAACTGGGAAAACTACTCAAGTACCAACACACTTGCTCAACGTTTTCTGGAATTCATTAATTCCAGTGCCCTGGACCAGCTCATTCTGACCCCCACAAGAGGTAGCAACATCCTTGACCTGGTTATTACTAACATGGGTGTTTTAGTAAGGCACCTCTAAGTGTCTCAACATAAGTAGTTTTATGTGTAGCGTCTTTGTCATGTGTAGCAGGCATTGTACTTGTGTCACTGACAACCTCTATAACATTAGTTTTGGTTGGATGACATAGTTTTGCCTCCACATACTTTATTTGTTTTATTAAGAATAAGTGTGTTGTCAGTGTATGTGAACCAATTGCTACAATGCCTTAGAATACCCATCTCAACCTGACTGGCCACAGAGAGGGTTGGGAAGTTGCATACCCGTGGCTACTGATCTACTAGGGAGGAGTAAATATTGAATAGGTCAATAACACAAGGAACTTGATGAGCAACACTCAGTTGTATGAAACCTAGATGCTGTAGTAGTTAAAAAAATCTGTCTGGACAGTAAGGGTATTTTAAGAAAAACTTGCGCTTAGACAGATTTGTGTCTACACAGATTACAAGGGGGAATTACACTGCAAGATATTGACATCTAAACAGATCAGTGCTACGCACTGCTGTGCTGAGAACAGCAGTTCAAATTAAAAACTCTAAAAATGTTTAAAAAGTGCAGATATTTAACACAGAAATACTCAATTAATGCAGCTGTGATAAAAACAATGCAAAAAACAAGTGCCAAAACAGTGGTTATGGTAAGTCTTAGCTTGCTCATGGGTTATGAGCGAAGTGATGTGCAACCGTGACATTTAAATAGCTGAGGAGATTCAATAAAAAAAAAAAAGCAAGTCCCTGTGACCAATCAAAAACAGTACACTCTTCTTTCCTTTACACAATCCCAGGCCAGAAAATGTTTTTGCACCGGGCAGCACCGGTTAGCTAGGGTTAAATTATTCCCGGCTCCACTGTCTCCTCTTCAGTTTTCCACTTGAAACTAGTCCAACTCTCAACCTAAGCACTCAAAAAGCATCCTACAGTCCAGCACTTGCTCAAACCTAATAGCAAGCACTAATATACCCTGACACTTGACTGCCCAGCAAGGCAAGGCTCTTTATCCACCTCTCACCAACCAAGTGATTAAGCAGCTCACCCTTCTATTCAGGCATGACCAAAGGGCAACTTCAGGTGTACTCTCCAGTCCAGCTAGTGAATCTGGGTATCCTGAGGCAATGTTCCAACTGCCTCATGTACAGAGACAGCCCTCTCCTCCTACCACAAAACACTAACATATGCGAGAGATGCAATTATACAGCCAAACTGGAGGATAAGGTCTCTCCACCCAAGACTGGAACAGACAGTCATGAGGAGAAGGTTAACACTTGCACCACACCTCCAGCCTCACACAGATCTACTAAACCAGCATTGGCAAAAAATACACATAAATACAAGAAATCATACTTGGAGGCTCTAAATAAAAACCTGAAAAAGCATCAGAGAGCTCCAAAGCAGACACCCACAAAATCTGCACCTCCCGTCACAAACCAGACAACACATAAAACACAAAATCAACGTGCCGCACAATCACAGCCCTTAAGGTGAAATAACATACCTAACACACTAGTAATAGGTGACTCAATAGTCAGGCACACTGATGCCCCACTCACTAGGCTGCATAAGGAGAAGGTTACTGTTAGCTGCCTATCGGGAGCCAGAATCCACCACATAACACAAGCACTCAGGTCACTCCAGAACAAGTACAAATATGACTCTGTCATTATTCATGTTGGTGTGAATGACCTGTGATGTACCTCCCTGGACTACATGACAAGAGACATGGAAGAGCTCTCTGATCATGTAGCCCAGGCTGGTATGACCCTGACCCTGAGTAGCATCCTGCCCTCACCAAGAATGATACCTCAGTATAAAGAAAAAATGATCAATTTCAACAATTGGCTAAGCTTCTGGTGTCATTCAAAGGGGATCCAGTGTCTGTCAGCCTGGGATGACATGGTCGACAAGTCATGTTGCTTCACAAGAGATGGCTTGCACCTGTCACCCCTTGGCTTTCGAAAACTGGCCAAGGCTCTTGTTACCCCCATAGTGCCTTTTTTAGGCAAGGCTCAAAATTCAAACCCACCACCGTAAACAGCACAAGTAAAAAAATGAGGGTTATGCTACTCAACGTCAGGAGGTTAAATCTCAAAATGCATGTGCTCGAAGCACTCCTAAGTATGGAGAATGTTGACATCTGTGCAGTAACTGAAACCTGGTTCAAGGCTCCAGAGAGCACTCCAGCACTACTGGGCTACAACTCATACCACACATTTTGGCCACAGAACACGGACCAAAACACAAAAGGAGGGGCTGTATCCATATTCATCAAGGATACTCACACCTCCAGGTTAGTGTCGCAGCATGATACCTCTGAGATCATCCATGTGCAACTAACATCGGACAAATCTGCAATGCAAATTGTGGCCTGCTACACATCACCTTCCATGACCCAGAACCACCACGTCGCCTTTCTGGAGACACTGGAAAACATGAAGGTCCTACCGAACACCCTGATATGGGGTGATTTCAAGTACCCTACCATTAACTGGGAAAACTACTTGAGTACAAACTCCCAGGCTCAGCGCTTCCTGGAATTTATCAACTCAAATGCCCTGGATCAGCTGGTAAACTCCCCTACCAGAGGCCACAACATATTGGACCTGGTCATCACCAACATGGGCAACAGGTGTTCCGTACCAGTGGTCAACCCGTCACTGGTTAGATCAGACCATACACTAATCACCCTGAATGTCCACACCCCACCACCACCCCCAACCAAGGAAACCACAGTGAAAAACTTTTTTAAAGCAAACTTCACCTTACTTAAGGAAGAGGTGGTAAGTTTCACAGGCCCCCCTGCTAAAGGATAACACTGCCCAAGATGCAGAATCCTTTACAATTGCACTCTATGAGCACCTACAAGGATGCATGGATTGTGCCATCCCTAGCAAAACCAAGACTCACTCCCCTAATAGAAGGAAACCAGTCTGGTGGACCCCATGCCTAAACATGTTATACCATAGAAGGAGGAAACTAGTTCAGAAAAAAAGCAAATCCCAAGAAGGAAAGACATCCCCTGATCAGTATCAGTAAGAAACTAAGGTCCCTCATAAAATCATCCAAGGCTAACTTCGAAAGAAAAATAGCCAAGGATTTGAAAGATAACCACAAATCCTTCTTTAGCTATGTCAAGAATCTAAGTGGCAATTCGCAGATATGCTGTGAGCTAGTGCAAAATAGCACAAAATATACTGAACCTACTAATATTGCCAACATCCTGGCAGATAGATTCAGTACTAACTTCACCTCCCTCTCACCTTCAAAAGGGCCCACAACAATACCAGAAAACTGTAGTGTCCCAGAAATCACAGAAGCACAGGCGAAAACAGCCCTTTCAAAAGCCAAAAACACAGCATCAATGGGGCCAGATGGTGTCCCAGGCTGCGTCTTGCACAAACTACAGAACGAACTAGCCACCCACCTAAAGACACTGTTCAACATCAGCCTCTCCACAGGATACATGCCCATAGAATGGTGCATAGCAATGGTTATTCTGCTCCACAAAGGAAGGGGCCACAACTGACCCTGATAACTATCGCCCCATAAGCCTGACTAGCCTGGTCTGCAAGGTTGTTGAGGGCATCATCATGGAACTCATTAACAAAGACATCGGGAACCTCAAAACACTTGAACAGACCCAGTCTGGCTTTGTTAAGGGCAGATCATGCCTACTAAACCTGGTTGACTTCTTCGAGACAGTCACCAAGGCGATAGACAAGGGAAAGGTGGTTCACACAGCCTACCTTGATCTCGCCAAGGCATTCGACACCATTCCTCACTCGGGTATTATAGAAAAACTCACCAGCCTGAACATAAACCCCTACGTCACAAGATGGGTTGCCAACTGGCTTACAGACAGAACTCACACGGTAAGAATAGTGGGCTCCAGGTACGACTCTAAACCAGTCACAAGTGGTGTCCTGCAAGGCTCGGTCCTGGGACCCTTACTGTTCGGCATATATTTCTCAGAAGTACAGGCAAACACAGGAGGACTATGGCTAACCAGGTTTGCCGATGACTGCAAACTGGGAGCCATAATTGACTCTCCGGCTGACATGGGCATCCTTCAAAAAGGCCTTACTGAGACAGACACCTGGTGTCAAAGTCATGGCCTCAAGCTAAATGCCAAAAAATGCATAGTCATCCCATTTGGGGAAAACAAAATACCCACGAATTACCACATAGGCTGCAGCCCCCTTAATACAGAAGAGGTAATAAGAGATCTGGGGACCCAGGTAGATAGTAATCTCTCCTTTGACAATCATATTGCCAAAGTAGTTAGGAAATCCTTCTATGTGGCCCATCTAATTACTAAGGGGTTTGCATCTAGAAGTAAAGAGGTTATAGTGCCCTTCTACTCATCACTCATCAGACCCATTATAGAGTACAATGCCCCATTTGGGATGTACCTCACAAGACACTTCCAACAGCTGGAAAGACCACAAAAGTACCTCACCAAGAGGATTACTGGCCTCAAACATATGTCCTATGCAGCCCGACTGAAAAAACTCCGGCTGTACTCAGTGGCATATCGCTTACTCAGAGGTGATCTCTGCCTGACTTACAAAGCCATGTCCAACTCAGAATTGATGGACATGCTCCACCTAAAGAAATCCAAGTCACTGCAAGCCATGTACTCTAGTGAGCTAAACTTCACCACAATAATAAATAGAACATGCTGGAGGGATAGATTCCTGTCACAGGGACTACCCATGCTTTGGAACAAAATTCCTAACTACATTAGGCAGAGCCTCTCACTAACACTCTTCAAGAGTAGCCTTGACGACTGGATGGGTAACAGAAAATACACACCTGGGATCACTTCACTGGGTCTGGTTGACAGAGACTTAGTTAATTAATCAATGGGGTGGCGAAAGCCGACATACTCTGGCTAGGCTTATAAATGCCCTTGGGCAAATAGCCTAGTACCTACCTATGAACCTATAAAAGGACTCAGGTCCCTTCTACTCTAACTAAAGTGGAACCAAGGCAGTTCTAACTGAAGACTGTAAAAAAGGCAAAAAAGTGCAGATATTGAACGCAGAAACACTCTTAATGCAGCTATGTCAAAAACAATGTGAAAACCACGTGCCAAAACAGTGGATATGGTAAGTCATAGGTTCATAGGTTGGTACTAGGCTATCGGCCCTAGGGCCTATACAAGCCTAGGCATAACAATTCCCTGGATATTTCTTCCCACAATATTTACTTCCCTGGACCCCTGTCTAGCAGTGTGACATGATCCCCGGGGTGAATTTCCTATCTCCCATCCAATCGTCAAGGTTCCTTTTGAAGAGAGCCAAGGAGGCACTCTGCTTGACATGTATGGGCAGTCTATTCCAGAGTAGGGGGAGTCTCTGGGTCAGGAACCTATCCCTCCAGCATGTTTTGTTCATTGTGATGACAAGGTTTAGATCCCTGGAGCGTGTGGCTCTGAGAGATTGGGATTTCTTTAAGTGGAGCATGTCCAACAGCTCAGGCTTTGACATGGCCTTGTATGTTAAGCAGAGATCGCCTCTGAGTAGACAATATGCCACAGAGAATAGCTGGAGTTTATTTTAGACGGTCAGTATAGGGCATCTGCTTTATGCCTGTGATTCTTTTAGTGAGGTATTTCTGTGGCTTTTCCAGCTGTTGCAGATGTCTTGTGAGGTACACACCAAATGGGGCATTGTACTCTATAATGGGTCTAATGAGGGATGAGTACAGTGGGACAATGACCTCCTTTTTTCTGGATGAAAAGCCCTTAGTGATGAGGTGTGCCACATAGAAGGATTTCCTGACTGTTGTGGCGATGTGGTTATCAAAGGCAGGACCACTGTCCACCTGTGTCCCTAAGTCTCTCATCACACTTTCGGTGTTTAGTGTACTGCCACCTATGTGGTAATTCATGGGTATATGTTTTTTCCCAAAGGGGATAACTATACAGTTCTTGGCATTAAGCTTGAGCCCATGGCTCTGGCACCAAGCATCTGTTTCTGTAAGGCCCTTTTGTAGAATATCCACATCATTTGAGGATTCAGGCTCCCAGTTTGCAGTCATCTGCGAACTTTGTTAGCCAAAGTCCCTTAGTGTTGGCCTGTACTTCAGAGAAGTGGATGCCAAACAAGAGTGGTCCCAGGACTGAACCCTGAGGTACTCCACTTGTCACTTGTCTGGAGCTGGATTTGGAGTCGGCTACTTTTACAGTCTGGGTTCTGTCAGTATGCCAGTTGGCAACCCATCGAGTGACGTAGGGATTTATGCCCAACTTAGTAAATTTATCTATGATTCCAGAGTAGGGGATGGTGTCAAAGACCTTGGTGAGGTCCAGATAGGCTGTGTGGACCACCTTACCCTCATCCACAGCTCTGGAGACTGATTCGAAGAAGTCAATCAGGTTCAGGAGACAAGATCGGCCCTTCACGAACCCAAACTTAGCTTTTGTAGAGTTTAGTAGAAACCAGCAACACCCTTCTTCTCAAGTAGCATGGTCACTAAATGCTGCCAAATGCATTGGAGCTCATAGGTTATGAGCCAAGCATTGTGCACCATGCCACTTAAATAGCACAGATTTTATTAAAAAACACACACACATGTCTTATGGCTAATCAAAAACAGCACAGGCATCTTTCCTTTATATTATCCCAGGCCAGAAAATGACTCAGGTGGGTCCCCTTTATCTTCACTAAAGTGGAGCCAAGGCAGTTCTAACTAGACTGTAAAAAGGTCAAAAGTGCAGATATTCAACACAGAAACACTCAATGAATGCAGTGGAAAACAAGTACTGAAACAGTCGATATGTAAATCTTAGCTTTTGTAGAGTTAAACAGAAACCAGCAGCATTCATCTTCTCAAGCAGAGTGGTCACCAAACATAACCTAATGCCTCAGGCACAGAGATTCAAATGTTAAACAAGCTAGTCCTCTAGGAAATCAAATAAAGGTACAATAAGCCTTCAACCAGTAATTCCTGACTCAGAAGGGCATAAGCTATCCTCCCCTGCCACAAGAGTGTAGATGACAAACCTTCCAAATGTAAAAAAAGCTGGTTTGGGGCCCAAGTGCTTAAACAAGAACAAAGACACTTAGAATAACAGGCACAATAAGGCATCACTAGCAATTCCCATCTCAGAAGGGTGGAGGATACCCTCTCCTCCTAGAAGAATGTAGACCACAAACCTTCCAAGTCTAAGATAACTAGTTTGGAACCAAGTGTTTAAATCAGAACTAAGAGGCTTAGAATAACAGTTACAATGTAACCAGGCTACTAATAAGTGATAATAAATACAGCATATTAGATGCAATGGAACACTTTAAGAATGTCCAGCAAAAAGCTAAATAAAGTAGGAATAAGAACAAATACAGTAATAATGCTGAAAATGTGCATTTTCTTAGTAAGTGGGAAGGCAGGAAATACCGGTTTTTTCCGGCAATCGGCTCGTCACCACCGGACCTGCAGTTAGGGCTGCAGCCATTGTAGGGGGGAACTTCTTCTGAAGAGCCGCTGTAGAGCACTAAGATCTGATTTTTTTCACCATTGAAGCCGGCATTGAAGCCAGCCAAGCCAGCAAGGGAGCCAGCCCAGCCAGCCAGCCAAGCCAGCAAGGGAGCCAGCCCAGCCAGCCAGCCAAGCCAGCAAGGGAGCCAGCCTAGCCAGCCAGCCAAGCCAGCAAGGGAGCCAGCCTAGCCAGCCAGCCCAGCCAGCAAGGGAGCCAGCCTAGCCAGCCAGCCCAGCCAGCAATGGAGCCAGCCCAGCCAGCCCAGCCAGCAAGGGAGCCAGCCCAGCCAGCAAGGGAGCCAGCCCAGCCCAGCCCAGCCAGCAAGGGAGCCAGCCCAGCCCAGCCAGCAAGGGAGCCAGCCCAGCCGCCCAGCCCAGCCAGCAAGGGAGCCAGCCCAGCCAGGAAAGAAGCCAGCAAGGGAGCCAGCCAGCCCAGCAATAACTGTGAGTGGTAAGTAGATAATTGCATTTTGTGGCTTTAGTTATTTAAAATGGGAATAGTGTGCTTTATTTAAGTTTTTAATGTTTAGAGGTAGATGGGGATGTAGTATGTAGTATTTAAATCTGTGCAGTGGTTATTTTGAGACTTTTGTACTAGTTTAAAATGGGAATATATTGTGGTTTAATTTTTTTAATGTTTAAAGGCAGATGGTGGATATTTAAATCTGTAGTAGTTAGTTTGATATTTTGAGTAGTAGTTTTAAAGATATAAAACCTGAATGTATATGTAATTGTTATTATGCTTGGGGTATGATTTGGAAGCATTACTTTTAAAGGCTGAACTGTGTATAGAAGTTGTTTGTTTCTGTTGGGGGCAGTGAAATATAAACTTAGTGTGATGCATTTCTATTATTGTCTGTATGCATATAGGAATTGTTTGAGCATAGTTTGTACTTTTTGTATGGAAATATGCACTATAATGCTGTTTTCAGGAAA
This sequence comes from Protopterus annectens, assembly GCF_019279795.1. Taxonomy (NCBI): domain Eukaryota; kingdom Metazoa; phylum Chordata; order Ceratodontiformes; family Protopteridae; genus Protopterus; species Protopterus annectens. Next base: position 1,306,525,702 of record NC_056733.1, read on the forward strand.
TATACTGTTTAGGTAATTTTTCCTGTTCCTGCAAGTCCATGTCTATGTGGTACAAGTCTACCTTTTGAGGGGAATGTTAACAGTTAATGTAATTCATTTATTATTCTAGTAGGTACGTTTGCCAATTTGCCAAAGCTGTTTCAAGATTGTTTTCATTTATACTTGTAAATGTGTGCATTTAATTTATTATGCATTTTAATAAGGTTAAAATGTACTGTTTTGCTTGTAATGTGAATGATTAATTGCTATGTTTTGAAGTAAAAGGAGCCCATGGAGTCTGCTGTACATTGTAGTTTTAAAGTTAAAATGTTTGGACTTTTTTCCCATTTATTTTTCTTTTTGTGGATGGATGCTCTGAAGTTAATGCAATGCATTTGAGATTGTGCTAAACCATGTTACAGGGTAGTTCTAAGTAGCAAAGTTTTTATTTTGTGTTTTAGTGATGTCTTCAACATACTTATTTACTGTTTTCATTATAATCAGATTATGAGCAGTGCTGCTGTTGGGCATGTTTATTAATAGATCATTGCTGTGTAAATTAGTGCCATACATTTCTTAACTGCTGTGGTCAAAAGCTAAATTAGGTCTATGGTATCCACTGTGCATTCTCATTCATTTTACTGTTTTTTGGTTCAGTGAATATGGTTAACTTTTTTTGTCTTGTGGGGTGTGGTGGGCATGTTCAGTGGTAAAAATAATGCATTTCATTTTCTACAAGCTGTGTTAATGTTAGTCTTCAATGGCCAAAATGCCCCCTACATTACCTCATTTACTATTTGACCTTTTTCAAACTGTTTGTAAACTCTTTTTTGCTCCATTCCTCTATAATACTGCATCTCCTTTAACAACTCTGGTGATGTCGTGGTGGGGGTGTGGCCAGTGTCATGTTGGCCACACCTGACCACACACCCATGTCCCACTTTGCCCTTGTTAAAAGGTGGCAACCCTGGCAGGAAAGAAGATAATTCAAGTTTAAGAGACTAAGGGTGGGGGTGGGGGACTTCCCAGTTGATCTCCTCAGTGCTCAGTAGAATGAACTGATGAAATGAGACTAGGAGGAGTGTCTAAAGTCAGATTTATAATAGGGGGTGTGCAATGAAAAAGCCACCAAGTTTAAAAGCACAACTGGAGTAGGATCAGTAGATGCAAAAAATCAAATGCAGACAGATATCAGCAATAGTCAGACAGAGAACAGCAAGTCATGCAGCACCACAGCTAAACGAAGATGTTACTAAATACTCAAAGTTAAATGAGGAATGCCATTTCTCAGCTCCACCCACTAATTAGCTGGATTTTACTCAATGTCTGCATCATTGTTACAGAGAAAAGCTGGAGGGCTGTAATTATAAATGTTTCCAGAACATTATGGTAACTCAAAAAAAAATCAGAATGTAATCTCTTTTTATTCAAACATGTCTTCTTGTCATGTTTTCTAAAGTCTGGGATCCAGTATAGAAATCTGTCTTGATTTTTTTTCTTAGACTTACTGGCCATTTTTTGAGTGATATGTATGTTTTATATAGCTACAGCATAACTGTTTGCAACAATATTTAAATACCTTTAGGACAGTATTCCATTTGTGCAGATAGAATGCTTTTTTGGTGAAGCAATCAAAAATCTAATCATTCTGCAATTTCCATCCAGTCTTCAGGTCATGTAGAATAAATTCCGAGGTTGAATGCAAGCTATTTCACATTTATATTATGATAGTTGGAAGGGCATATAATCAGTATTTCATCCTTTCCAATACTGATTTTTCTATCTCTACGACTTTCTTTTATGGTCTAGTCTGATTGCCTTCTACCACTGCTGATAAATTCAAATATATAGCTTATTGGCATTTGAAAAGCGTGATTGTTATTATCTCATGTTGGTATTTTTCTGTTGCCAGTGTACTTATCAACACTAGATTTAAATATTGTAAGTGAGATAAATAATAAGTTCTTATATTTTTATAATACTTCAGTTATAAGTCTGTTCCATCATATTTTGGTATTCATGTTAAGTTTAAGGTGAATGTTACTGGACTGTATGTATGACTCCTCTTTGTTCATTCAAGAAGCAGAGCTTTCAAACACAACTGGGTCAGATATTGCTTTATACAGCAAATGTAGGTTCTTTGAAAGCAATTTGCTGAATATGAATGCATTTATTTATTTACTTTTTTACCAGGGTAGTATAATGAACATAACAGACCACTGGCAGGCAAAGCCTGGATGACGAAATTCATGAAAAATAAAACAGAGGTAATTCACAAACACAGAGTAATTACAGATGGTACGGAGTCAGTGCAAATTTTATTTTTTGATAAATTCCAACAGATTAACTCGGGACAATCATCCTTTAATAAAACTGTATTTTCTGCCCAGTCCTATGCTATAGAAGGGTAAAGCATTATCTGTACCTCTGATGATCCCTGTTTGACTAGCAGCAAAGGAACTATATATATATATATATATATATATATATATATATATATATATATATATATATATATATATATATGTATGTGTGTGTGTGTGTATATATATGTATGTGTGTATATATATGTGTGTGTATATATATATATATATATATATATATATATATATATATATATATATATGTGTGTGTGTATATATATATATATATATATATATATATATCATGTTTGTTACTGTAAAATACACAAATTTTCCTCAACTTTCAAATTTCACACCATCTAATAATATTGTTATTTCTTATTAACAACTCAAACCTTTGCACAGATTTTGAACTATGTTATATAGTGTATGATATGATTCTGCATATTGCTGCCTTTTAGGAATCATTAATTCTCTGGCTAGACTCAAACAAATGTCTGTTTTTATCCTTCAGCTATCTTACTAAATGGCAACATGCATTTCTGCATTCAATTATCAGATGTGTATTTACTCAAATGTAACATCTGTTTACCGGGAAAGTCCAACTGGGACAGAGCCCATTTTCAGCGGAGGGCCTGGGCAGAAATGCTCCAGATACATGTCTTTGGAATGTGGGAGGAAACTGGAGCACCTAGAGGAAACCCACTCAAACGCAGAGAACACATGCAGACTCCAGACAGAAGGTACCCCAGTCGAGAATCCAACTGGAGAACCTCTTGCTGTGAGGTGACAGTGCTAACCACTGTAATGCCACTGTACTCACAGTCTTGTTTGTTTCTGGATTTCTTGCATGTTACCCCAGGTGAAATAAAGCCAGCCATGGTTTAATCCTGATTTTACAAGGGATGGTTCAGAAATACAAAGAACATTATTTACATTTTCATTTCTTTAGTTTTGCAGAATGTTCCTCATTTTTCTCATGTTTTGGTCTGTCATATAAGTGCGTGCTAGTAGAAAGTCTGGAAGCTCAATGATACTTCTGCAGTTAGACTTTTTTATATTGGTACATGCAGGATTCACAATGGGCACACTTGGACTATCCAATCAGTTTGGTCAGTTTTGAATAACAATGAGCCAGTATAATATGTTGTTGTTTGTTTTTCGGCTTTTCCTGCTAAGGGGTCGCCACAGCGGAACTCCAGTCTGCTAGTGATTGGTAGTAGATTTTTATGAAATGCCGAGGTGCCAGCTCGACGCTCAACCTTCAACGAAGGCACGCCCATTTACACACACATGTCTTTCGAACGCTACCCAACCATGGAGAGGACATGCAGACTCCACACAGAAGGCACTCCCAAGCCCAGCCGAGAATCAAACGGGAGAACCTCTTGCTGTGTGGTAACAGTGCTACTGCCGTACCACAGTGGCATCTAATGAGGCAGTATAATATAACTTATTTTATTCTTATTGCAATGCTTTTGATCATAGCCAAAAAGGATTTTTGGACTGGACTACCTTCCTGGTTAAAACACTAAACAAAACTAAATAACTAACTAGCTAAATAAATAAAACATGTGTCCTGACAGAGTGCTCTTCAAACTATCTGGAGATATACAGACCTGAGTATATTTTTCTGGCACTTCAGAGTTGTGTACTGGTAATTATTGTTTGACTAATTTTATATCATTGCTGGCTGACTTCAGAGTTGTGCACTGTTATTTTTGCTTCACTGTATAGTTTTTCAGATCTCTGCTGAAGGTGCCCCCCCCTATTTCTCTGTGTCTTAAGTTGGTATAACTGGTTTTACATCATGTGTGTTATCTGACCATATTAAGGATTACTTGCATAAAAAGTAGACCCTCTTAGTAAAAAATTCTGCATATCATTGCTGGAGCCTTCCTGTGTCCTGACAGAGTGGTCTTCAAACTATCTGGAGATATACAGAGCTGAGTATATTTTTCTGGCACTTCAGAGTTGTGTACTGGTAATTGTTGTTTGACTAATTTTAAATCATTGCTGGCTGACTTCAGAGTTTTGTACTGTTATTTTTGCTTCACTGTATAGTTTTTCAGATCTCTGCTGAAGGTGTTGGTTTTCCCATACTCACCCTCCCTACTCCTGTGTTGTTGTTTAAATTTGGAGGCTTTTGCAGTTTCCCGCCCCCACTGTAAATTTGATCTGGGACACCCCCCCCAGTCCCATCTCTTTACCTCATTCTACCTAATAGACTCCTTCTGCACTTGTTTTTAGTCATTCTTAATTTAATTGCATTTTTTTAAACTGTTTGGTCTAACATTGCTACATAATCAAGTGTGCTAGCTTGCACTGCATTTGAATTGTTTTGACTGCTATTTTAGCTACTTTTCTGTATCTATCTATATATATATATATATATATATATATATATATATATATATATATATATATACCTTTCCTGTAACTAGTGTAGTCCAGATTCAGATTTGCTGTATCCAGGACTGTATGTAAGCTTCTGAGCCCCCCCCCCCCCAAGCTTTCTGTGTTGGAGGGAAGCCTTCTAGCTTATCAGTGGGAGTGGTAAGCACTAGGTAACCTATCTACCACATAAGGAGTAGTTCTGGCCCAGAAATTGTAGTTATTGGCCATTTGGGCAGTTTTTCCATCTCTCTCAACTTTCTGATTTAAAAGCCCACATTTGCACTTGTTTCCCCCTTCCTGTAACTAGTTTAGTCCAGATACAGATTCTTAGTTTTAGCACTTGAATTTGCTTATTCGTGATCAGCACTTGTTCAGAACTTTTAAGCACTAAATAACCTACTAATTACTACAGCACGCAACCTTCCTCATTACCTAGAGGAAAACAGTTTTGGTACTTACTTTCCTCACTTGCTTAGAGAAAAACAGCTCTTGTACTCACTTTCCTCACTTATCTAGAGGAAAATAGCTTTTTATTCAGGCGTGCTCAAGGGTCAGCTCCCAGTGTTCTCTCCTGTCTGTCTGATGAATCTGGGCATCTTGGGGCAATGTAGTAATTGCCTCATGTACACAGACAACCCTCTCCTCCTACCACCCAACACTACAACCTGTGAGAAATGCACTTATCTAGCCAAACTGGAGGTAAAGCTCTCTCAAATCAAGACTGTACTTGACAGTCAAGAGAAGAAGGTAAACACTTGCAGCACACCACACTCATCACATAGTCTCACTAAATCTACACCACCAAAATCCACACTTAGAAATGCAAAAACATTCGTGGAGGCTCTCAATAATAATCTGCTCAAGCAACAGAGACCTCCAAAGCAGAACTGCAAGCAACTTCCACCCCCCAACACAACCCAAATAACACATAGCCCGCAGACTCAGTGTGCCACTCAACCACAGCCAATAAGGCAAAACAGTGTACCCAACACACTAGTCATAGATGACTCCATAGTCAGGCACACTGATGTCCCACTCACCAGGCTAAACAAGGAGAAGGTTACTGTCAGCTGCCTGTCTGGTGCCAGGATCTGCCACATAACCCATGCACTCAGGTCACTCCACAACAAGTACAAATATGACTCTGTCATTGTCCATGTTGGTGTGAACAACCTGAGACATACCTCCCTGGAATACATGAAAAGAGACATGGAAGAGCTCTCCATATCTTGTAGCCCAGGCAGGTATGACCCTAGCCCTGAGTAGCATTCTTCCATCACCCAGAATGATGCCTCAGTACAAGGACAAAATGATTGACTTCAACAATTGGCTAAGCTTCTGGTGCCATTCTAAAGGGATCTGGTATCTGTCTGCCTGGGATGACATGGTCGACAGACCACGATGCTTTGCCAGAGATGACCTGTCACCCCTGGAATTCCGGATACTGGCTAAGGTTCTTGCCACTCCTATAGTGCCTTTTTTAGGCAAGGTTCAAATGACAAATTCACCACCGTAACAGGAACAGGCAAGCAAAAACTGAGGGTGATGCTACTCAATGCTAGAAGTCTAAATCTTAAAATGCACTCACTCGAAGCACTTCTTAAAATGGAGAACATTGATATCTGTGCAGTGACTGAGACCTGGTTCAAGGCTCCAGAGAGCACCCCTGCACTACCAGGCTATTACTCATACCACACTTTTCAGCCATGTAACCTGGACCGGAACACCAAATGCGGAGGTGTGTCCATATTCATCAAGGATATCCACACCTCCAGGCTAGTTGCTCAGCATAATGCAGCCAAGGTTATCCAAGTGCAACTAACTCTGGGCAAAACTGCAATCCAAATTGTAGCTTGCTACAGATCACCCACCATGCCCCAAGATTCCCACTCTTTTCTTGATATACCTGAAAATATTAGGGTTCAACCAAACACCCTAATAAAGGGTGATTTCAACTACCCCACCATTAACTGGGAAAATTACTCATGTACCAACTTCTTCGCTCAATGCTTTCTGGAATTCATAAACTCTAATGCCCTGGATCAACTTATCCACATCCCCATCAGGGCAACAATATCCTACATCTAGTCATTACCAACATGAGTGACCGGTGTTTCACACCTGAAGTCAACGCCTCATTGGTCCAATCCGACCATAAGCTAATTACCCTAGATATCCACATCCTGCCCCCATGCCCCATTAAGGAAACCATGGTAAAAAATCTCTCCAAAGCCAACTTCATGCTTCTTAAGACAGAAGTGGTGGACTTCATGACACCCATGCAGATGGACAATACAGTTACGACTACTGAATCCTACACAATTGCACTTTATAAGCACTTACATGAGTGCATGGATCGTGCTATCCCAAACAGAACCAAGATGCTATCCTCCATAAAAAAAAGCCAATCTGTTGGTCCCCTGCCATAAACAAACTGTACAACAGAAGGAAGAAACTGTTGCAAAAGAGAGTAAACTCCCACGAGTGGAGGAGCTCCCTGGTCAGCCTCAGTAAGTAGCTGCGATCCCTGATAAAATCTTCCAAAGTTAGTTACTAAAACAAAATCGCAACTGATTCTAAAGACAACCACAAAGCATTCTATAGCTATGTCAAGAATCTCAATGGTAACACTCAGATCTGTTCTGAGTTACAGCACAATGGCACTAAATATACAGACCCAACTGATATTGCCAACATCCTGGCAGATAGGTTCAATGCTAACTTTACCCCCCTCTCACCCCCTAGAGAGCCCATCTCTATGCCGGAAGAATGCAAAGTTCCTGTAATCACGGCTGCACAGGTAAAAACCACACTCTCCAAAGCCAAGAACACAGCATCCATGGGATCAGACAGCATCCCAGGCTGCGTTCTACATGAACTACAGAACAAACTGGCACCCCACCTAAGTACCATGTTCAATCATAGCCTCACCTCAGGCTTTGTGCCTGCTGAATGGCGCACAGCAACGGTTATCCCACTCCACAAGGGGGGAGCCACCACGGACCCCGGGAACAATCCGCCCCATTAGCCTGATAAGCCTGGTCTGCAAGGCCATGGAACGTATCATCATGGAACTTATAAACAAAGACATTGGTAATCTCCAAACTCTGGACCCCACCCAGTTCGGGTTTGTAAAGGGCAGAGCATGTCTCCTAAACCTGATAGACTTCTTTGAAGCAGTCACCAAAGCCGTAGACAAGGGTAAGGTGGTTCATACAGCCTATCTAGATCTTGCCAAGGCTTTCAACACCATTCCCCACTCTGGAATTATAGATAAACTCACTAAACTAGGTATAAATCCCTATGTCACAAGATGGGTTGCCAACTGGCTCACTGACAGAACCCACACTGTGAAAGTTGCGCACTCCAAATCTGACTTCAAACCAGTGACAAGTGGAGTACCACATGGTTCAGTCCTGGGTCCTCTCCTGTTTGGTATCTACTTCTCTGAAGTACAAGCTAATACAGAAGGTGTTTGGCTAACAAAGTTCACAGATGACTGCAAACTAGGAGTCATAATTAAAACTCCTAACGATGTGGATATCCTACAAAAGGGCCTCACTGAGACAGATGCCTGGTGTCAAAGCCATGGCCTCAAGCTCAATGCCAAAAAGTGCATTGTCATCCCCTTTGGTTAAAACTCTGTACCCATGAACTACAACATAGGCGGTAGTATACTTAACACCGAAAGTGTGATAAGAGACCTTGGGACACAGGTGGACAGTAGTCTCTCCTTTGATAATCACATCGTCACATTAGTTAGGAAATCCTTCTACATGGCACACCTCATCACAAAAGGTTTCTCATCCAGAAAAAAAGAAGTAATTGTTCCCCTCTACTCATCACTCAATAGACCCTTTATAGTGTACAACACCCCTTTTGGTATGTACCTCACAAGACCTCTACAACAACTGGAAAGGCTGCAGAAATACCTCACAAAGAGGATTACCAGCCTCAAACAGATGCCCTGCGCAGACCGTCTATATGACCTGCTTTTTATGGCAACCTCTATCCTGTTCCAGTTGGGCTGCATTATTTTTGAAAGTGTTTTATTTGTTATATTGTTGCAGCTTGGGCCATGGACAAAATTAATATTTTCTTGTTTATTTTTCTGTTATATATCTGACTGCTCTTTCCAATCTGTTTTAAGGAATTAGGAGATTTTTTGTGATTCAATTTTTATGATCCTGAACCATCTGTATGGTCTGGACCTCATATCTTTTGTTTGTTTTTCAGAGAAACTTTATTGATTTTTTAAAATTTCCTAAGAACAAATACTACATAATCAAATGTGATAGCTATATAATATAAATGATAAAATAATGAAATTGCAAATGAGAAGTAAAGTTAAACTATGTACAATATATATAAAGGGCTGAGATCAAAGGATGATGTAATAGCTCCATTCCTTCTTTCATTTCCTCCTCACTAGGTTGTTTAAGCATCAGAGGCAGAATTCAGTTGATAAAAGCCAACAAGAGATATCACTTTTGTTCAAGGATTATTAAAAAATGGATTTGGAGGAGTTCTTTGTTCTTTAACTTTAGTATCTTTAAGTGCTGTTTCTTTTAAGAAGGAAAGAAAATCCTCAAAATATGGTGATGTAGATATTATTCACGTCTTGGTAATACATTTCCTTGCTACTGCAAGAATTTTCCATAAGAGAGAAAAAATTAAATTTTTCAGATCACCTTTCTCATACACATTGAATAAAATCTGGATAATGAAAAAGTATCAAGAAACCATCTATCACAGACCAAAACCAACTCAAGGAGGAACAGTGAAAAAATACATGTAACCAATCAGCTTTACATTCTTGTAAACATCTCCAACACAATATTTGTTTATTTCCATTAAATAGGGCTATTTTGTATGAACTTAAAAAGCTCTGTGTAAAAATTTCCATGTGAATGTATGCCAATGACGAGACCAGGAGGTATGCCGAACAGAAGTTAATATCTGAGATTTATTTTGTGATGCACAATAGGAGGCTTGACCTAAAGTAATATGATTCCAGAATTTAGAATTTAAATTGATATTATACTCTATAAATGTTTTGTAAAAGTTTGAAATTAAGTTATCAATTTTTGAGTTGTATATGTCATCATAGAGAAAATGAATTACTTTGAGATTTTTTTTGAAGTGAGAAAGATAAAAAGATAGACATATTCCTGTGTATGAGATTTCACATTTCGTAATAATAACCAATCTTGAGGGTTCAAGTCAAATTCTAAAACAAGGTGCTGAGCATCTTTGGCTTTCAATTATTTGAAACAATAATACCAACAAACAAAATTATTGGTTTCCCAAGTAGCAAGAATTTGACTATTAGATTTATTGAAAAAAATGTGGTGATGCTTTAAGGAATTAAAGGAGTACCACACCCACAGACTCAAAAAACATGTTTAACACATCATGGCATGATGTTTCTTACACTTTAACAGCACTCTGGGATTATTTACAGGATTTTAAATATTTTTATAAGTAATTCCAGACTCTGACCACCTGGAGGCTGGCATATTGACGTGGTTTGCATAATTCAGGTTGCAATCCAGTATCCCAGAAATCATTGTTTGGCTCAAAAATGTTACATCATGCAGGCCTCCATTTGCCTAAAGTTCCTGTCATTTCATAGATGTTGCATGCGTACAAAGTACTGAGTAAAATAGAACAGTGTAAGTAACATTCCCTGCTGCTGGATGACTACTTAAAACAGAAACAGTGCAAATGCCACAGAACACACTCAAAGTGCTGTTTACTGCTGCCTTTTTTCTAATTTAGTTTAAATGGCACTAATTTGTGAGACAATGAATTCCAGTCCATTTACTTCCCCCCTCCCCATAACACTTCGCTTCCCTAGCTGTCAAAGTCCTGAGGGTAATTTGACCTGGTAATTCCATTGATTGGCAGATCTCAGCAGGGTGCTTGACTCATGTAATTTAATCTTTGCTCTAGCATTTCCTTTGTTAGAGGGGACTTTTTTGCTGCACTATAGCCATGGCCTTACTTGACTGCAATCACATCCAGTAAGGTCTTGCACCAAGGAGCTAAAGAATAAAACATTTATACTATTAACCAGTTTAGATCTTTATTAATTTAAGTGTTAAGGTATCACTTCATGCTTCCACCTTCTTAAAAATTGAGATTTACATGTGCAAAGTGTGTTGGTATGCAGTGTTTGCCTTCATATGTTTTTACTCCACTGGTTGGTTTGCAAAAAAAACCTTTTGCAGTATCCCTGGATTTGTCTTTCTACATACAAACCACATTGCTATATTTTCCCCTTCCTTTTTCTTGTGTCCAGAAGTCACTTATAACAAAGTAAATGTTTTATTGATTTTTTTTTAAATAAAGGACATCAAGGTTAACTTACCTTGAATCAGATAATGGATGCCACTGCAAATAATCACTGTTGAAATATTTGTGCATGGAAAAAATCCCTTACTAAATCTATTTGCCAGCCTCCAGTTCAATTGGTGCTATGGCTTTAATATACTGGTGTGTTTGCTCATGCCTTCCAAATATCTCCACCATTACATACCAGTTTTGCAGTGTAGTAACCACCTGACATGCCCATACACTTTTAGCCATCGATATGCAGCTACTCCTGTTCATGTGAGTATGTGAATTCATTTTCAGACTTAAGGTGTGGAAGCTGCATTGAATAATTCTAGGTGCTTGTTCAGGTTTCACATGGTACTTGTTTAGAGCTACTCTCATGTTAAGCCACTATAAATATGTTGCACTGCCACCTCTGATTCCAGGGTAATGTTTTAATCTTTCTATTCCCGCACTGCACACTAGCAGTATCTGGTGCAAATACAACAGAGAGGTATGCAAGCGATACACCACCTAAACATCATTTGCCGTGCAGAATGTACAAGTATGCATACCAAATTTCTGTGTTTCTAAACATTGGTGTTACTACACTACTACTGAATAAAATGAACAGCACTCAGGCTGGGGGAAGGACAAAGGAGCCATGACATCACAGAATGGGTGGGTCTTATTATTTTAGTTAGAATCAGATGACGGCTGTGGTGATGTCACTTTGGGGGAGAGAACTGATTAAAAAAAAAAAAAAGTACCTGCACTGCCTGGCCTCGATGATGTCAGTAATTGGGCGACTGCAGCAAGCTTTATTAAAACGTGAGAGAATCATTTTGTAAGTGAAACCATCACAGTATGAGAAGGTAGGCTTCTGTTACAGAAGTAAGGGGAATTATAAAAATTTTAAATGTTTTATTGTTGTTGCTTTACAGATTACAATGTAAATAGGGAGGAAAAGGGCCGTGAAGTTGAGGAATACATTAGAGAAACCTGTTGCACTCCTTTAAATATTCAAACCAGATCTTAACATCTATATTATAGAGAATTATATTTCTAATGATTTCAATATACAATGTAAATAACCTGAGTCTGTGGGGGTGATGTTATAGTGAATGAAACTTCAAAGGTAATGCCAAAAGAAATTAACTAAATTAGTAGAATTGTGAATACAAAATGTAATATTTTTATTAAGAAGAGTTAAATGTAAAGTTTTCCAGTCAGAGTTGTAACTAGGACTGATCCAGCTTAATATAATTGTAAAAATTGATGCTTTAATACAGGTGTCACTTATTGTTGTTGTTGAGTCTTTCGGCTTTTCCCGGTTAGGGGTCGCCACAGTGGAACTCCGGTCCGCTAATGATTGGCAGAAGATTTTTACGTGCCGAGTTGCCAGCCCTGACGCACAACCTTCAATGAAGGTACGCCCATTCATGCATGTCTCTACACAGAAGATGCTCTAGCTGAGAATCGAACAGGACAATGTCTTATTGTGAGGCGACAACGCTACTGCAGCACCACCACCGGAGTTTTAATACAAGTGTCACTATCAGTAAAAATAATTCCTTCAAGGGTCCATGGTCTTATGTGGTGGGTACATGCTATTCTGGGTTTATTAGGAAACCATGGGGATTTTAATAGCTGTTTATTTATTTTTATTAATGAGTTATTTGGAAATGGAGACAAGGCTTGTATTTTACATACTATTTTAGGCAAAAGAATCATCTTTATTAAATGAAGTCTATCTTGAAAAAAAATAAGTTTGCTCCATTTAAAGATAAGGTTGTTTATTATATTTTTCATATTATCATAGTTAACAGTTATTATTTCATCTGCAGGCTATAGTAATGTAATGCCTAAATATTCAAGTGAGACTTGACTACCAATGATATGATTTTTAAGTATTTGAGTTTTTTCTTTTTATTTAATACTATAAAATTAGATCTGAATTGATTAAAGTAACAACCAGAAATAGACTGAAATAGTTTTATAGTAGATTCCAGTTCAAATAAGTTGATCTTGAATTTGGAAGTGTTAACAAAATATCATCTGCAAAAAGTGTAATTTTAGAGGAGTAATTATCAGAAATACCTAAACCACTAATGTTTGGATTTCTAAGAATTAAAATAGCAAAAACATCTATAGCTAAAGCAAATAAATTGGAGAAAGTGGACAGCCTTGTTTAGTACCTTTAACTAGAGGAATATATTCTGAAGTAAAGTGACCAGTTTTAATATATGCAACATTATTTTTATAATTATTCATTAAAAGTAAAATAAAATTTTCGGGAAAATCAAATAAATGTAAGATTTTAAATAAGTAGTTCCAATTTAGAGAATCAAAGGCTTTTTTCAATATCTAGACTAATCAAAAGCTTCTTTATTTTTTCTATTTCAAAAAATCTAAAATAGCCAAAATGCATCTAATATTATCATGTGTTTTTCTTTGATATATAAAGCGTGTTTGATAAGAATTAATTATTTGAGCTACAGGTATTTAATTCTGTCAGCATTGATAGACATGAACATCTTATAATCATTATTTAAAAGTGAAATAGGTCTATAAGAAGGGCAGAGTTGTGAATTTTTATTATCTTTGAATATAAGCAATTAGAGGATATTTCAAAGAAGGTGGAATATGTTCTTTTGGTTGAATTTCAATAACTGTTTTATGAAAAAGGGATATGACATGTGAAGGAAAAAGTTTGTTGGATTTTTATTTTTTAATTTTGTCTAAATTGTTTGTAGAAAATCTGTTTATGTAAATCATCTTTTAGTTTTGGTTGGATTTTCTTGATATTAAGCTTATCAAAGTTTAATAATGGAGTTACAGTTTGAGAATTAGGATTTAGATTTTGAGATGTATAATGAAATCTAAAAGCATTGAGAATTTCCCTGATGTCTGGTGTGCTTTTCTGTTTGTTTTCTTCATGTCTAATTTCCCAAATAGTATTGATTTTGATTACATCTTGACTCTTTTGGAAAGATTATGCATATGTTTAGGAGATAAAGAGTAGGAGGCCATTTTAATCTTTTGAAGGACAAATTTGATTTATAAGATAAAATATCAAGTTTTTTTATTTAAAGTTTTTTTTATTTAAAGTTTCTATTTATTTTATGTTAAATTTATTATTTTTAATATATTTAAATTTATCCACAAGAATTTGATTTTGAATGTTTTGCAGTTCTCAGTCCCATTAGCTAATTTGAGTTTCAGCATCTATATCATAACATCGACAGCCTAGGTTGTTGAATCCTAAAACATCGACACCTAAGCGTCGAAAGCTTACAATAGCGAATGGCTACATAATTGAATTTGTTCCTCTGGAAATAATTCATGTGGCCATCCATAAATAAAAACAAACACATCCAAACATAGTGGCACCCCTGATGTAGGGGACTGTGCCCCCACACCCATTAACTAAATATACCAACTTTGAGGTTGCTCTACACTGGGGAAAGGGCAAATCCCCAATAATGTCCATGCAAATTCTTTCCTGAGGAAAGAATTTGATTATGTGGCCATTCACTATTGTAAGCTTTCGATGCTTAGGTGTCAATGTTTAAGCATTCGACAACCTAAGCTGTAAATATTTTACACCAGGATTGAGTTTTACCAAAAGTGTACAGTTTAATGTGTTCCAAATCTTAACTCTGTTAATGTCAGGTGTGCTCTTAAATTCCAAGAAAAAATTTAGTTGAGAGACTAACCAAGGTTTAAATTCCTTGAGTTTAGTTATATATGTGGGAATTCTTGTCCAAAATGGTAATCTTTTGAAATTAGTTTGAAATGTTAGAATAAGAACATCATGGTCAGAAATAGGACAAGGAATGATGTTGAAACTTGATATTTTAGAAATTATGTCTTGTGAAACTAGTATTAGGTATATTCTGGTCTATGTTCCATATTTATAATTCTGATGGAAAAAAAAAGCAATGAACAGGGATCCTTCATATTTAATTTAGCCTTTAAATGAAAAGACTCCATCCATTTTATAAGTATTTTAGCATTTGAAGTCAGTTTTAGTTTCCTCTTATTACTAGTATCTGAATTTTCCAATATGCAATTAAAAGCTCCACCTGTAATTAGGTTACCTTTATATTTATCAGCAATGATGGCTAAGTGTTTCATGGCAAGGCTTTGAGCATGCCTGGGAACCAGTAAAGATTTATTAAAGCCCATAGCTGTTTGTTAAACGTAAAGATTATAAATGTAAGTAGATCTTCTTGATCTTCATATTTATAAATAATTTGAGGAAAATCTATATTTTTCTTCCATTGGATCATGACTCCTCTATTTTTGGTTTTTGAAAGAAGATTGTTTCAGTATTGTGTATTTATCTGGATTCCAAATATCCTTTTCTGCATGTTTGATATGAGTTTCTTGGAGTAAAATCATTTAGTCTTATTCATGTTTAGATAATGTAACAAGTTTGATCTTTTCCTTAGATTATTTAAAGCATTACCATTTAAAAATAATTAAGATATATTCATCAAAATAGTGAATTGGTTACTTTTGTACCTTTACTAGATCTAGAGAGAAGAAACAATATGACATTTTAATAATCAAAATGCCTCTTGTAGTTATACAGCATAAACATTAATAGCTCAGGCCATAAAAAATAAAGGAAAAAATATACAATAAAGTCATAAGTGATGTAAGTTAATTACAAACATAGATTTACCAAAAAGTCCTAGTTCAATAGATGAATAGAAGAAGCCTATCAGACTATCCAGCAATACCCAACCAAAACTGTAAGCTGACATAATAACAAAACCTATCAGCTTGAGCTCTGCAGTAAAATAATTAATGAATAGAGATATTATAAATTTGATGAAAGTATGTATAAAACATCATTATATCTAACAGAAACATTTTTTAGCTATATAGAATATATAGTAAGTGATTATATAATGAAAAAGTATGGCTCTCTTTTCTCCATTCTCGCCGTCTGCATTTGTAACCCTTTTTCCCCTTCTTTTTACATAAAAAGGACATAAATATAAAATATTAGATTATGAACAACTGAAAAATTAAAACATAGAATTGGACAAAAGAACTATTAACATGAATGAACAAATAGTATGTCAAATGATGCTTACTCTAAATCCCAAGAGAGGATTAATTATTGAATGTGCAAAAAAATGTACAATCTGTATATTTTAGTAATGGAAAATCAACTTGACTCCAAACTGTATAGTCAAGTACTTCCAGTATAAGTATTACTTGTGAATTTTGATGTAACTTTTTGTTCAGCTTATGCTCATAAATACTCTTCCACCACATTTGTATTTCTTATTCCTTCACCTTTCTATTATTCTCGTCATTCTTTTCTCTCTGTTAGATGTTGAACGACTGTAAATCAGTTATAAAATGCTACATAAAAAGTTCCTGTCACTGAATTAATTTCTTCACAAACATCTAGATAAAATACACTAGTCTAAGTATGTTAGTGCTAAATATTAAAAAAAAAAAACAATATAAGCCTGTACAAACATCAGCATTGAGTCATGTCTCTTAAAGTATTAATATCAATAGAGATAATTTTATTATCTTATCAACAGAAAATCAGATAATAAAAACTATTTTTAACAAATGAATACTTCACAATAAAGCTATTCATTACAAATAAAAACTCAGAAAAACTGAACAAACTCCAAAGTGAATACTGCCTCTTTTTAAAATAATTACTTATATTTTCCCATTAGTACCTGAAAAACAACCATACCAATTTGTCTTTATTCTTGAGTGACAGATGTAAAATAATGAGCAACAGGTATGTTAAAACGTTTAGATATAAGTAAATGGTTCCATAATGAGGTGATTGAAAACTTTGCTACTGAAAAACACCTGGTATCCAGCTTGAACTATAAGAAAATATGTATGCACACAAGATAACAAAAATAATCAAATACCTGCCTATAAATAACTTAATATTTAGTTTAAACAGTAATACAAATTAAATAAATCAAGAGATGATAAACTTCACTACACTCTTGAGAATGAAGCAGACAGAAAACAAACTCTACATTAAGAGGGAAGCAATGGGGTGTATCACAGTATGATTCCATATTGAAACAGCACATTTTCACTAATTGTTTAGTGTCTGCCTATTCCTTTGACAATAACTACACTTGATAAATAATTCATGGTGCAGTATTCGCATTTCACCACTGTAAACTATGAGACTATCAAAAAATCATTTAACAAAGCATATTGGAAACTGATAGAAAGCAGTTTATAATTGCAGAGAAAATTGTATAGAATAAAAAACTGACATAAAATATCTTATTGAAAGGAATGCTTATTAGGCATTTTTTTTCTGAGTCTATATTAATTCATCAAAAACTAATTCCAGAGAATGGCCGTTCATCGAATGCAATCCAGCAAATAATCATTCATCGAATGCTCACTTCAGCAAACATTTTTCCTAAGGGAAGGGAGCTTGTTGACCAGCATTAGGAAATTTGCCCTTTCCCCACTGTATTGAGATCTCCGAGTTGGTATATATAAGTAGGGGGGTGTGGGGTGCACAGCCACCACCTTGATGCGTTTGATATAATATAGTTTGTGTTATGGTCAGTGTGGGAGACAAGTAATTCCCTTCTCTTAGAAAAATGTTTGCTGAAGTGAATGTTCCATGAATGGCCATTTACTGGTTTGTGTTCAATGAATGGCTGTTTGCTGGAATTAGTTTACGATGAATTAATACCGACCCATTTTTCTCTTTACTTTATCTTCCCCTGCATTCCCCCTTCTCCCTTCCCTCCTCCGTTTCTTTTTATTTTCCTTATTCCGCTACAAAAAATATGAACAGTAATCAACATACCTTAGAGATGCTGACAACGCATGAAAACACCCAACGGCACATATTTAATTAATATCTGTCAGAAGAATCAAGACAATGCTTTATAACAATTATGGACATACAGGAGGTCAGCAAGCTTCACCAAGGGGTGGTATCTCAGCAAACAGAAATCAACATACCTTACACATGCCAACAACCCTTGAAAGCACCAAACAACATGTTTAATTAGTGTCCATCAGATAAATCAAGGAAATGCTTTATATCAATTACGGACATACAAGAAGTCAGCAAGCGTCACGAAGGGAAAGTATCTCAACAGAAGTGCAAACAAGCCTCCATACAAGTTAAGGAACTTGAGAACCATTGTGAAGAACTATACCAATCAGAAAAACACAGTGAAGTAAAGGAAGCTCATGAGAACCAACACGTAGTAACTATGTGAGTAAAAAGTTTAAAGCAGTTAGAGGAATCCAACTAATACAACAACTAAATGGCCCCAAAACAAGTGAACTAGAGAGCCAATTCCCATGAAAGCACCCAAACATATCTACCACAACAAAAGCATCCTGTCACATAATCTCGACTACACAGAGTATCCCAACAATCAGAACATCCCATAACTTTAAATAAAAAATGAGCAAAAAGAGAGGAAAAAAAACTTTATGTAAAAACATACAACATCCCAAACTAAAATAAATAATCAGAAAAGTAAATGAGCATATTTTCAGCATGAATGAAAAATGAAGCAAAGTTGTTTAGATAAGACTTCATACTGTTAGTTATCTACAAAAAAGGACAAAATATCTTAGTATTTAGAAGATAAATGTATTATTATACAGTAAATGACAATTTATTGAACTAAATAAAAAGGCATATGAGGTAAAAAGTAACCTCTAAAGAAAATAAAAATAGTTAATTAACACAATGAAGTTTAGATAACCACTTTGAGAATAGAGGAATCAGTAGAAGAATATATTCTCAACAGCAAATATTTAAACAGTAAACATCTTAAAAATCTTCTTTAATAAAAAAAATCTGTTTCAATATTATTAAATAGTGGCTTCATAGTTATTAACAAGTGCAAAAAAGAAAGTTATGACTTAAAATTGGCTAAGCTTCTGGTGTCATTCTAAGGGGATCCAGTATCTGCCTGCTTGGGTTGACATGGTCGACAGACCATGATGCTTTGCCACAGATGGTCTGCACCTGTCACCCCTGGGATTCCGGATACTGGCTAAGGCTCTTGCTGCCCCTATAGTGCCTTTTTAGGCAAGGTTCAAATAACAAATTCACCACCATAACAGGCACAGGCAAGCAAAAACTGAGGGTAATGCTACTCAATGCTAGAAGTCTAAATCTCAAAATGCAGTCACTCGAGGCACTCCTTAAAATGGAGAACATCGATATCTGTGCAGTGACTGAGACCTGGTTCAAGGCTCCAGAGAGCACCCCTGCACTACCAGGCTATAACTCATACCACACTTTTTGGCCATGTAACCTGGATCGAAACACCAAAGGCGGAGGTGTGTCCATATTCATCAAGGATATCCACACCTCCAGGCTAGTTGCTCAGCATAATGCATCCGAGGTTATCCAAGTGCAACTAACTCTGGGCAAAACTGCAATCCAAATTGTAGCTTGCTACAGATCCCCCACCATGCCCCAGGATTCCCACCTCTCTTTTCTTGATGTACTGGAAAATATTAGGGTTCAACCAAACACCCTAATAATGGGCGACTTCAACTACCCCACCATTAACTGGGAAAACTACTCATGTACCAACTCCTTTCTGCATTTCATAAACTCCAATGCCCTGGATCAACTTATCTACACCCCCACCAGGGGCAACAATATCCTAGACCTAGTCATTACCAACATGAGTGACCGGTGTTCCACACCTGAAGTCAACTCCTCATTGGTCCGATCTGACAATAAGCTAATCACCCTTGATATCCATATCCCGCCCCAACCCCCAATAAGGAAACCATGGTAACAAATTATCCAAAGCCAACTTCTTGCTTCTTAATACAGAAGTGATGAACTTCATGACACCCATGCAGATGGACAATACAGTTACAACTGCTGAATCCTACACAAATGCACTCTATAAGCACTCACACGAGTGCATGGATCGTGCTATCCCAAACAGAACCAAGACACTATCCTCCAAAAAAAGGAAGCCAATCTGGTGGTCCACTGCCATAAACAAACTGTACAACAGAAGGAAGAAACTGTTGCAAAAGAGAGTAAAATCCCAAGAGTGGAGGAGCTCCCTGGTCAGCCTCAGTAAGAAGCTGAGATCCCTTATAAGAAACTCCAAAGCTAGCTATGAAAACAAAATTGCCACTAATTCTAAGGACAACCACAAAGCATTCTATAGCTATGTCAAGAATCTCGATGGCAACACCCAGATCTGCTCTGAGTTACAGCACAATGGCACGAAAATTACAGAACCAAGTGATATTGCCAACATCCTGGCAGACATGTTCAGTGCTAACTTTACCCCCCCACCCTCTAAAGGGCCCATATCTGTACAGGAAGAATGCAGAGTCCCTGTAATCACAACTACGCAGGTAAAAGCTGAACTCTCTAAAGCCAAAAACACAGCATCCATGGGACCAGACAACATACCAGGCTGCGTTTTACATGAACTTCAGAACGAACTGGCTCCCCACTTAAGCACCATGTTCAGTAATAGCCTCGCATCAGCCTCTGTGCTCACTGAATGGTGCACAGCAACAGTTATCCCACTCCACAAAGGGGGAGCCACCACTGATCCCAGGAACTATTGACCTATTAGCCTAACGACCCTGGTCTGCAAGGCCATGGAACGTATCATCATGGAACTCATAAACAAAGACATTGGTAACCACCAAACTCTGGATCCCAGCCAATTTGGGTTTGTGAAAAGCAGATCATGCCTCCTGAACCTGATCGACTTCTTTGAGGCAGTCACCTAAGCCGTAGATGAGGGTAAGGTGGTTCACACAGCCTATCTTGACCTCGCCAAGGCTTTCAACACCATCCCCCATTCTAGAATTATAGCTAAACTCACTAAACTAGGTATAAATCCCTACATCACAAGATGGGTTGCCAACTGGCTCACTGACAGAACCTACACTGTAAAAGTTGCAGACTCCAAATCTGACCTCAAAGCAGTGACAAGTGGAGTACCACAGGGTTCCGTCCTGGGACCTCTCCTGTTTGGTATCTAGTTCTCTGAAGTACAGGCTAACACAGAAGGCCTCTGGCTAACAATGTTTGCAGATGACTGCAAACTACGAGCCATAGTCAAGTCCCCAAATGATGTGGACATCCTACAGAAGGGCCTCGACGAGACAGATGCCTGGTGTCAGAGCCATGGCCTCAAGCTCAGTGCCAAAAAGTGCAGTGTCATCCCCTTTGGTTAAAAACTCTGTACCCATGAACTACCACATAGGTAGCAATCTACTTAACACCGAATGTGTGATAAGAGACCTTGGGACCCAGGTGGACAGTAGTCTCTCCTTTGATAGTCACATCGCCACAGTAGTCAGGAAGTCCTTCTACATGGCACACCTCATCAAAAAAGGGTTCTCATCCAGGAAAAAAGAGGTCATTGTTCCCCTATACTCGACACTCATTAGATCCATTATAGAGTACAACGTCCCTTTTGGAATGTACCTCACAAGACATCTGCAGCAGCTGGAAAGGACACAGAAGTACCTCACAAAGAGTATTACTGGCCTCAAACAAATTCCCTACACTGACTGCCTCAAAAAACTAAAGCTTTTCTCCATAGCATATCACCTACTCCAAGGTGATCTCTGCCTAACATATAAAGCTATTTCAAACCCAGAGCTGTTGGACATACTACACCTAAAGAAATCCCAATCCTTCCAAGCTACACTCTCTAGGGACCTAAACCTTGTCACCACAATAAACAGGACATGCTGGAGGGATAGATTCCTGTCCCAGAGACTTCTCATACTCTGGAACAGGCTACCCATCTATGTCACGCAAAGTTCTTCATTAGCACTCTTCAAGAAAATCTTGTTGAGTGGATGGGATATAGGAAGTACACCCCAGAGATCACTTCTGTGTCTTTGCTCGACAGTCGCACAGGAAAATAACTTTCTTGTGTGGTGTAAGCCAGGGAACCTTGTTGGCTAGGCTTACATAGGTCCTTGGGCCGATATACTAGTACCTACCTATGAACCTTTGAACCTATAAAATAGAAAAAGGAGGATGTATTCAAAATAACAGTTATTACTTGACTATAGAATTAATTGTTTTGCTAGAACTGGAAGATATGGAATCCGTTTTTTTTTTTATATGTTAGTCCAAGAAATGTTGTCCAATGTTCTTTTCAAAGAATGAGATGACCAATCAGTATCCTCAGACACTGGTATAAGATTGATCTTTTTAATAAATGTGGCAGCATCCTTCAGGTTATTAAATATTCTCATTCCATTAGAGAGATGTATTTTTTTATTTTTGCTGGAAAAATTATCTGAGTTTTAATGCCGTTCTGTCTAAGAGATTTTGTAAGTGGCCAGCAAGATGTTCTAAGGTCTGTTGTTCTAGAATAGTTATTATTAGATCTTATCAAATGATGTTTATATTTCAATGGGGCTTTCCTCTACTCAGTTTTTAATACTAACTCTTTATCAATATATGGTAAATACTTAATGACTACAGACCTTAGAGGAGAAGATGAGAGGAAAAGAATAGGTTTACCTAAGGTTCTGTGAGTGTTTTCTATACCACAGGAACCCCCCTCCCAGAGATTTAATATTTCTGAAATGAAATGAAGTCCTCACCTTTAGATTTTTCTGGAAAACCAAAAATCCTTATATTACACTTCACTTCATAGTTTAGTACTAGGCTAACTGCCCTTGTGGGCATTTTTAAGCCTAGCCAATTACCCCAAGTGAGAATCAAACCCTGCACCTTGTGTCTGTAAGGTAAATACCTTAACCATTATGCCAACCTCCCCCATGCCCTTCTTCTGTTTTCCAAATCATCCACTTTGGTCAAAAGCCAAGTGTTTTGTTTTAGTAAAAAAGCAGTTTGAGATTCTTCTTCTTTTAATCTATCATCAATGCCATTCAAGGCATTCTCCATGTATAGAATTTTGGTTTGCTGCTGTTGTAGTATTTCTCTTAAGACTTCAATTTATTTAAAACTGTTTTCTCTTAGATTCTCTAAGTTTTCTTGAAAGCCATCCATCCTGAAGTAAGGTTCCTGGAGAGTAGATGTCGCTAGTTGTATCTCTTTCTTCAGTGAAGCCTCAGCGTGAAAATGCTTGAAGTTACTGATTTTACTTCAGAAAAATAGTCTCAGAGTAAAATTGACAAGAATATTTTATAAAACTCCGTAACAATCGAACCTTTAGTAGACAGCACTATTATCAACCAAAGTGTAACAACATTTTTAGAAAAAAATATTTCCCTGTATTATGAACTAATACTGCAGAGCTCTAAAAAGATGCTGTCTGCACTTAACCATTTTGGCTTTGCATCCTTCTGGAACACATTAATTTTTCGAGCTCATATCTTTTTGGTCATCTCACTGCTGTTTAAGTCACTATTGCACAATTTGTATTCTTTCATTGAGAGAATTGTGGGACACATCATGGACATTGGCTTTTTGATTATGGCTGTTTAGATTGCTGTATGCAACTTTTTTTTATTTTTGGGTTCATCAAGTAATTAAAATGAAGTAACTGTTCTCTTTATGTTAACATTTTGGCACCACATTAGGCTGAAATTCACAAACAGTCCTATCTCAGGCATAAAGACCTGTGGCCAAAATGGGCTGCTTCTGTAATAATCAAAAAAGCAATTCAAGGCTCATCTGATGCAATGGGGGATGATATCATTATTGGGTTATTTGCATGTCTCTAAATAGTGGGGTTGCTTGTGCTGATCAGTACTTTTTTGTGGTAATGACTGCTGGCAGCATTCTCACTCACACGTACATTCATTTAAACACAGACAAACATAGACATACACGCACAGATACATGGATACTCCGCTATACATCTTACCTGTCCCTTAGTTTACAGCACATCCCTGATATTGCCTCTTATTTTTTTGCTTATCTTGTAGGTTACTGTTGATTACAGTCAATATTGCCAGATATTAGAGTTTCAGTCCTCCTAAAGTTAATTGTGATACATGAATTTATGCTCTATTAACATGTTAAATAAATAAGAATAATATTTAAAAAGGGACTATGGTGTCATATAGTGTTCCCCCTGGCTTGGTCCGGAAGTTATAAACATACCCTGGGATTCATGAAGCTCGGCGCAAGGACGTCGTTAGGCTTGCGCCGACCGTGTGGCATAGAGATGGCGCAGTAGCGTCATATGCATATTAATGAAGGCACGCTGCCGCCACATCCAAGTGCATAGGAAACGTGCGTGAGTGCATGGGGGCATGTCGAAGCGCCACACGGAGGCGTGGACATGTCGGCTGTTTATGTGCAACCTAAAATGCTGAATAGTACAGCCTGCATCCAATAGTAATCACACCTGTCAGTGTCCATGGATACTGAAATGTATGCAAAGCATGCAAGACAGTTTTGCGAACACAAAAATAAGAAGCAAGCACAAATGCACGTAGCTGAATATTTTATAAAACAAATGACATTTAAAACCCCATGCCCGTATTCTATTGCAGTGTTGATAGTTATACCAAGTGGAAGTGAAACGCATCGTGTTAGCGCGCTGCCAATAGCTAAGTCTAGCCCAGTGGTGAGGGTTACAACCTGTCCCACATTGTGAGGGACAGTCCCCCTCTGGGCAGTTGTGTCCATACCAAAACCATTATAAATGTAAACCAAAAGCAACACAATCCTGGCACTCAAAGGAGGTAGAAAATAAATGTCTTTACCACAGCGAAATGTGGAACCAACAGCTTTATTGCATAAACGTAATTACACCACAATAGCGTTTTCGTCTTCTGTTATACTTCCTCAGATGCAAAACAGATTTGACAAGCTGTATCTTCCTTTTATACCACCCGTAACACATGAAATTATTTAATCAACCAATAAAAACAATACTTTAAAATCATTCCAGTCCTTAAAGTGAAATACACTGCATTTAAAATTCGTATTGACAAATATATACTAATGCAACCTAATCTGTTGCATTAAACTTAATACAACATATGCACCCCAACAACAGATAAAATTCAAATATATGTCAAATATGTAAATATATATATATATAAAAAAAAAAATATATATATATATATATATATATATATGTATGTTAAAAAGTATATACATTAAAAAATCAATAGGTATATACATATGTTAAAAGTGTATGTAAAATGTACATGGTATGTATCAAAATAAACATCCTAACTATACCAGTAAATGTTACAAACCTTTAACCTATTGTTTTCACTGGTAAAATATTTTCCTTACAATTTATTTATAATTTAGCAGCTCTCATCATTAAAATTGGTACTATAGATATATGTTCATTAATTCCTGGGTACTTATTGGCCTCCAACTGCCAGAAAAGCTCCCTCACTTCTATTCTTGTTTCCCATGCACCACCCCTAGGGTCAGGGACTATCTTTTCTAAAACAAAAAATGTCCACTTGGAATTTTTGCAATCCAATGTGTGCTTATATAATGCATTATTATAATCCTGTGTCCTTACAGCATTCATATGTTCATACACCCTCCTCTTTAGTTTACGTGTGGTCTTGCCCACATAAAATGCCCCACATATTTTACATAGGGCAAGGTATACAACCCCCTCGCTATTGCAATTAGCATAGCTTTCAGCTTCAATAATCCTCCCTCTCTCCACAATATACACTTTATTTTGGTTAATAATGTGGGGACACTGTGGGCAAGAACCACACTTGTAAGTTTCTTTCTTTCTTTGACTAATAACCTTCTTTTCTTGCTCCAAAATGTCCTTAAGGTTCCTTCCTTTCTTATAACTAAATTTCAAAGGGGCCTTGAACAATGCTTCCAAATCAGAGTATCCACTAAACTTATCCCAGTGTTCTGTTATAATACCTCTAATAGCTGGTGTGTCTGTACAATATTGTAGGACAACATTTCCCACTGGGTGATTTTCCATGTCCTTCCTATTCTTTCCACCTTGTTGTTCTTGGTGTTCTAACTGTGTTGATACCATAGATTGGTTCACAGCCTGATTGTCCTCCAGATTCAACACCAGGATAGGACAAAACCTACCTAATCTACTGGACCTTACCTCAGCCACTGTTTGCTCAATAAGGTCAATCGGGTATTGTCTTTCTGTAAACATAGCCTTTAATTTATTAATTTATATTTCAAAATCTATATCACAAGAGGTCATTCTGGAACAATGTATAAACTGGAACTGGCATGGTTAATTCCTCTATGGGCTCGCAGGGCCTGAACATACGGACAGAACCAGGACTTTCCCTGGAAACCAGGAAGCTCTATTTGGAGCACGCCCCAAAGAGGGGAGATGACGTCATCACTCAGGGCCTCAGGATCGGGAGGCAAAAATAAAGTTTATTCAATGGGAGAAGACTCTATTCCAAGCAGGGGGGATTTCATGGAACAATGGGAGAGACCGCATTGTGGGACTGTGGACTCTGGAAGTGTTCCTAACACCACAGGTGACTGTAATACGGTGGCATTTGACCACAGAGTTAATGTTGACAATGTAGATGATAATTTCAATCAAGGGGAATGTTCTTTTAACATTTCTGGTACATGGTTAAACTAGCACAAATCATTTAATAACTACAATGGTTTAGTGCTCTACTCAGTGGCATACTGCCTGTTCAGAGGCGATCTGTGCCTGACGTATAAAGCCATGTCCAACCCGGAATTAATGGACATGCTGCACCTCAGAAAATCCAAATCCCATCGAGCTACGCGCTCGAGAGACTTGAACCTCAGCACTGAAATAAATAGGACATGCTGGAGGGACAGATTCATAACCCAGAGGCTCCCTTCACTCTGGAATAAAATCCCAGTCCAGGTTATGCAGAGTCTCTCATTGACTCTCTTCAAGAGGAATCTTGATGAGTGGATGGGAGATCGTAGGTTTACCCCGGGTATCACTTCTGTGTCACTGTTAGACAGAGGCACAGTATACTAACCTCGAAAAAGGGCATAGCAAAATAAATTTAAAATGGGTGGCGAAAGCCAAACACATTCTGGCTAGGCTTATAAATGCCCTAGGGCAGATAGCCTAGTATGAACCTATGAACCTATGAACCTATGTAAATGATAATGAAATGGATGAGTCCGAACAGGACATATCTCACAATAATAGAATTAAGCAGTTAAATGAAATGAGTATTAAGTAAAAAATGTTTGGTATAGAGAATAATTATTTGAAAGAATGTATTAACCGATGTATTGTCCCTAGGGGACTTAGAATTTTTAAATATCCGAATAATGTTATTGAAGACTCTATTTTTCATGAAGAGCTATTTAACATTTTTGAACACAGTGGTTATGAGGTTATGAAGGCCATTATTAGAGAAAATGAAAGGGAAATGTCCAAACTGGAGGTTAATACTGGGAAAATTAACCAACAGGTTACTAGTGACCTTTTGTATAACACTGGTGAAGGTAAAAGGAAGTATGAGGACATAAAGAAACAATTGGAGGAAAAATGTAGGTTGGTGTATAAAAGAAAATGTTATAAGTTAGATAGGGACATAGGGGAGTACAAACATGAGAAAGCATATCCACCACCTAAAAAAGAATATTTTCCATATGGACAAGGGAAGAAGTATAGAGAACAGTATGGGGGGGACATGATTTGCAGAAGCATACACAAATACTGCATGGAGGGATGATTTTGATTCAAGATATCATCAGATGGAAGGGGGGAACAAAGAAAATCTGGTTGACCATTTAGAATTCCCGGAGTTTAGGAGATCCGAGAGATTGAGGCAAAAATCTCCCATTTAGTATTATCAGAGGGGACCCACCAATGGGAGGGTGTAACAATGGATTTAAATGGTGGAGACAGGAATTTGTCAAAGAACAATATTTCTGTAGTAGGTGCATGTCACACCCTGGATAATTTTAATATTTTTAATAAAAGTTCCTTGGAAATATGGATACATCATTTCTGGATTATTTTCCAAGGGATTTAAATTTATTCCTAGTACCAGGGTTAGGATAGTGGACACCCTAATAAATTTGAAAGTGTTCCTGAGGAAGAAGAATTTGGAAATAATATATCAAGGACATCAAGGAAACAAAGATAATAATCCAAGGAAAGAGGTGAAGAAAACTAGTACATATAACCCCCCCATTACACCCACAATTAAGAAACTTAGAGTTCCAAATGGAAAAAGATCTTAGACAGGGCATGAACCAAAAGGGGGGTATAAAGTTAAATCTTACCCATGAAAAAACACACTATTAGATGAATTTAAGGATAATAAATACACAAGGGTTATGCAGCCTGACAAGGGTGGGGGTGTGGTCATTATGGATAGCGTTTTGTATTCTAGTAAAATGTTAAATATGTTGAATGACATTTCTAGATATGTTGGAGTAACCAAAAATGAAATTAATATTGCTTATAACATATACACAGATAAAATACACTAGTCTAAGTATGTTAGTGTAAAATATTAAAAAAAAAACAATATAAGCCTGTACAAACATTAGCATCGAGTCATGCCTCATGAAGTATTAATATCAATAGAGATAATTTTATTATCTTATCAACAGCAAATCAGATAATAAAAACTATTTTTAACAAATGAATACTTGCTTATAACAAAATAGACTTTGTATTGAAAGAGATGTTACAAGATCAACTAATTAGTCTGGACATCTTTAATTACTTTAGGATGGAGAAACCTCAAGTACCCATGATCTCTGGAATTCCCAAGGTCAATAAAAATGTGGAGGATCCACCTTTGAGACCTATAGTGGCTGCTAGAGGGGCTTAAACCTACCCTTTAGCTAAATTTTTAGATTTAAAATTAAAGAAAATTTGGACCACTGCAGGAGATATTTTAAAAGACTCTTGGGATTTCCTGAGAAATATTAAGAAAGAAGTATATAGAGACAACATTATATTTGTCATGCTGGATATACAGGACCTATGTGATACCCCATCGAATTGGTTTAGAGTGGTTTGAGGAAGCATTACATGCATACGGAAATTTGAAACAGGATGAGTTTTTGGTATACCTGGAGCTTATGGAACTAGTTTTAAAACATAATTTCTTGTTTTTTGAAGGGGAGTTTTATAAACAAACACAAGGTATTGCTATGGGTGCTTGCTGTGCCCCTACATATGCTAACATAGTACTTATGATATGGGAAGAAAAATATGTATTTACTTCCCAATATGCTCAATATTGAAACTTTTACAAACGTTACCTAGATGACATTTGTATTTTTTGGACAGGAACAGAAGCCTTATCGATGGAATTTATTAATTCACTTAACCAAACCACTGAATTTTTAAAATTCATGCATCATATTAGTTACAGGGACATGAATTTTCTGACATCACCTTACAGAAGCTTCCAGAAAAGTAATATTTTAAGTCTATGGTATGTAGGAAAGGGACATTTTCCAATTCCTATTTACATTTTTCAAGTTCTCACCCCTTTGCACAAAAAAGTAGTATTGTAAAGGGGCAGTTTATACATTGTTCCAGAATGACCTCTTGTGATATAGATTTTGAAATATAAATTAATAAATTAAAGGCTATGTTTACAGAAAGACAATACCCGATTGACCTTATTGAGCAACCATTGGCTGAAGTAAGGTCAAGTAGATTAGGTAGGTTTTGTCCTATCCTGGGGTTGAATCTGGAGGACAATCAGGCTGTGAACCAACACAGTTAGAACACCAAGAACAACAAGGTGGAAAGAATAGGAAGGACATGGAAAATCACCCAGTGGGAAATGTTGTCCTACAATATTGTACAGACACACCAGCTATTAGAGGTATTATAACAGAACACTGGGATAAGTTTAGTGGATTCTCTGATTTGGAAGCATTGTTCAAGGTCCCTTTGAAATTTAGTTATAAGAAAGGAAGGAACCGTAAGGACATTTTGAAGCAAGAAAAGAAGGTTATTAGTGAAAGAAAGAAAGAACTTACAAGTGTGGTTCTTGCCCACAGTGTCCCCACATTATTAACCAAAATAAAGTGTATATTGTGGAGAGAGGGAGGATTATTGAAGCTGTCAGCTATGCTAATTGCAATAGCGAGGGGGTTGTATACCTTGCCCTATGTAAAATATGTGGGGCATTTTATGTGGGCAAGACCACACGTAAACTAAAGAGGAGGTTGTTTGAACATATGAATGCTGTAAGGACACAGGATTATAATAATGCATTATATAAGCACACATTGGATTGCAAAAATTCCAAGTGGACATTTTTTGTTTTAGAAAAGATAGTCCTTGACCCTAGGGGTGGTGCATGGGAAACAAGAATAGAAGTGAGGGAGCTTTTTTGGCAGTTAGTGTTGGAGGCCAATAAGTACCCAGGAATTAATGAACATCTATTTATAGTACCAATTTTAAAGACGAGAGCTGCTAAATTATAAATAAATTGTAAGGAAAATATTTTACCAGTGAAAACAATAGGTTAAAGTTTTGTAACATTTACTGGTATAGTTAGAATGTTTATTTTGATACATACCATGTACATTTAACATACACTTTTTAACATATGTATATACCTATTGTTTTTTTATTGTATATATTTTTTAACATATACATATATATATATATATATATATATATATATATATATATATATATATATATATATATATATATATATATATATATATATATATATATATATATATATATATATATAGTTACATATTTGACATATATTTGAATTTTATCTGTTGTTGGGGTGCATATGTTGAATTAAGTTTAATGCAACAGATTAGGTGGCATTAGTACATATTTGTCAATACAAATTTTAAATGCACTGTATTTCACTTTAAGGACTGGAATGATTTTAAAGTATTATTTTTATTGGTTGATTAAATAATTGCATGTGTTATGGGTGCTATAAAAGGAAGATACAGCTTGTTAAATCTGTTTTGCATCTGAGGAAGTATAACAGAAGACGAAAACACTATTGTGGTGTAATTGTGTTTATGTAATAAAGCTGTTGGTTCCACATTTCGCTGTGGTAAAGAAGTTTATTTTCTACCTCCTTTGAGTGCCAGGATTGTGTTGCTTTTGGTTTACTTGTCTCTTTGGGCACTCTTTCCTCCATTTTGTTTTGGTGTTAATTATAATTGTAAAATATCCTGCAATCGTAGGACATAATTATGTCCCACATCTTATGTAATAGTCACATACAATAGTTATTTCCGTATGTAACATACCTACATGTTACAAGAAACAGAATAAGCAAGTAAACAAAACAGAAGAAGCAGCTAAACTGCTACAACAATAATCTTACATTTAGGCATAAAACAATAGTACTATCCATTGTACTGACCATGGGTATGTGTTGGCCTGTAAAATCTGATGTGTGTCCCGAATATATCCCACCCTGGCCATATGAAAAGGTGGCAACCCTACCAATGGTCAGAGCATTCGCCCAAAATCTGCCCATTTGCGTTCCAAGGCATCCTTGTCAGGATGGGCCCAAGATGAATGGGTATTACCTGGGTCTACCTACCATGTCATGAAAGATAAGTATTTGCGTGTACCTATGTGCGTGATGTACAGCATGTGGAAGGTGAAAAATGCTAGGGTAGTCCTCACAACCATACAGGTACCAGAGATATGTAGTGTATGCAATGTGTTCCCTTGACCGTGCCATGGGCCATCAACCAGAGAAGGGATGGATGGAGTGTGTGGAATATGGGTGTGGGGGGGACAGGTAATGTAATAATTCGCCAAGAAG
>NC_056733.1:1306562455-1306669955 GCF_019279795.1 Protopterus annectens
TACCCCTGTGGTTAATGTAGGCCCTACCCTGATCACCAGGTGGTGCTTTGATGTGTATGTGCATGCAGGCTATAGCACCCACTACCCCAGGGTAATCTGCCATTTGGTGGAAGAGACGCATATTGCTGGTCAACACCTCACTTATGTTGAGGAAATGTAAGTGCTCACAGGCATGTGGTGACATGGCATCCAGGAACTGGTGGAATATCCTGGATGCAGATGCCTGTGAGATCCCCATGATATCCCCAGTTGTGCTTTGGGAGGTACCTGTGGCTAGTATACTTTGGCCTACACATACCTTGGTATCCACTAGGATGGGTTCCCCTTGGCCTGTTCGATGTGTCAGGTGTGGCCAACACAGCTCAACAATCTGCTGTAGGAGGTCTCCGTCCACCCCATAGCGCTCCACTATCTCCAGTTCATGTAGCCCCTGGTAGGTTACCCTGGGTCTGTACAGTCTTCTCTGTCTCCCCACTGAGGGTTGTTTGTCAGCATTCACATCCTCACCACCCTCAGCCTCCTGCACATGTTGATCTATGTTGCCTGCTGCAGCCCTTCTCATTTCATTGGATCATTTGGTAAAATTTCCCGCATGTATACACCAGTGGTGTAGATTGTGGAAAAACCCAAGGGGATGGTGTTTGCTCACTTTATCGTAGCGTTCTGGGCCGGGCTGGTCTGCTGGGCCTGTAATCTGCTGATTGTGATAACTATCACCTGTTTGCCCAGCTTGTTCACCTTGACTACTCTCCTACTGGTGTTGTCCCTCCAAATTGCACTAGGCAGGTATAGACACACCCCTAGCTTAGGTGGGCTAAGACAGGAGCAATCCCAAGACACAGGGCTCTAATCTACGTACAGTATGCCTGACAACCACCCCCATGCTTTCACCTATAGTCGAGTCCTGCACCCAGCTATCTGTACACATACACTCTTGGGACCTGAATCACACCCTGGGGATAAACGGGATTCACTATTTTCCACCTTGTTTGCATGGTATTGTCTTCTAATGCATAGTTACATGACCCATACTGAGTCTCCCCAAAAATAACCACTGCTTACTGTCATGCAGACCCACACACAATTGGTTAAAAGTGCCTTATTATCACCGTATTCAATGTCCTTGTTCTTCCCAGCAACAAAACAACCGGCTTCTGCATGGCTCGAAACTGCAACCCTGCACACCACAGATATAAGTACAGATCATCCAGCACAGGCATTCAACAGTATGGGACATGTATTCCATCATGTAGATTTATGTGTGCTAATGTCCACACACACACACACACACACACACACACATATATATATATATATATATATATATATATATATATATATATATATATATATATATATATATATATATATATATATATATAGAATATATATCTCAACAGCAGACCACGTGACACCAAAGCATTAGACAAGAATGAAAAGGAAACCACATGCACCTCCTGCATTATGTACTGGTGTTAATATCAAGGCAAGTGTGTTTCTGTGCATCACACTGGTTTAGACCGTATTAAGGGTGAGATTAGGGCTGCTGACATTACTCACCAGACCTATTGCCGAATGTATGTGTGTGTCTTGCCAACCCAGTCTCTTGGCTGATTGTATCATTTATGGCCACTATGTAGGAAAACAACAAAACATGCTCCTCAACACATCCAGTAGCTAGCCACTCACAGACACCAACACATAGGATATGACTGCCAAACACACACACTTGTCATGCCTTGGAATAGAACACCACCTGTTTACTCTATCACGCTACAACATTACACAGTTACAAAATGCGCTACCGAGATTACTGGGACACAGCACTCCCAGAGGTGTACTTCTAGGTGGGTGACATCATCAGAAATGGCAAAGTCGGCGATAGGGATTGTATGGAGTGTGAACAGTCTAAAAGCACTATTCTATCCGCAGGCAGATGGAAACACACACATACACACACAAACACACACACACACACATACACACACACACACACAGTTGGCATGGCTGGGATTAGAACACCGACCTAACTACCTTATCACACTACAGCATTACACAGTTACAGAACGCGCTACCGAGATTACTAGGACACAGTACTCCCAGAGGTGTACTTCTAGGTGGGTGACATCATCAGCAATGGCAAAGTTGGCGATAGGCGATAAGGATTGTGTAGAGTGTGAGTAGTCTAAAAGCATTATTCTGGCCCCAGGCAGATGGAGACACACACACGCACACACACACACACACACACACACACACACACAGTTGGCATGGCTGGGATTAGAACACCAGCCTAACTACCTTTTCACACTACAGCATTACACAGTTACAGAATGCGCTTCGGAGATTACTAGGACACAGTACTCCCAGAGGTGTACTTCTAGGTGGGTGACATCATCAGCAATGGCAAAGTTGGCGATAGGGATTGTATGGAGTGTGAGCAGTCTAAAAGCATTATTCTATCCCAGGCAGATGGAGACAAACAGATGCCAGTGGTGGGATCAGGACAACTGCCTATCTATGGACCACTATTACAATACTACATAGATACGAGCTGAGTCACAGACACTACACCTTTCAAGACTGTCAATATGACCTTCTAGGAATGCGGACATCGACACGGATGCTGGCAGTTACAATGTACATACCTGTGAACCTGTGTGTTCAATTTAGGAATCCATCCTGAAGTGGGGTATGGCCATCTGTTGACTGGACGATTACTATCGCTATACAGGGTTACAGTGGCCATGCCCATACACATAGAGGCACATAACCGACACAAGGTGTCACTGGGCATGCTCACACACTTAGTAGCACACGGCCGTTTGGAATGCACTATGTGTCCATCTACACAATGTTATACTGGGCATGCTCACACACTTAGTAGCGCATGGCTGTTTTGTATGCACTCTGATTCTAAACATGGAAGGACACAGTGGCCATGCTATTACAGTTAAGCATGAACAACACATTGTAATGGACTCTGGTGTTGATATTTGTCATTGTTAGCAGGAACGCTGCACTACATATATCTGACACCGGTCTTCTACACAACGTCTGCTGCTGCCCATCACCTTAGATGTACCAGTCTAAACCTGGCACACTACCACCCGTGGTGATGTCCTGCCAGGAGTGGCTACTTCGCCCATCTAGTGCCATTCATAGTCAAATGTTCTGAGACCAGGTTAACACCCTGACACCTAGAGGACAACTGCATTGTATGTGTATGCTAAACAGTGCTAGATGTGTAGCGTTCATAATCACAGCTGCCCAATGTAGATCCAACAATGGGGAATACTGACATCTATGCAGTGAGGAACACCTGGCCGAAGGCTCAGTTGTGCACAATAGCACTACCACCGTATACCTCAGATGCAGACATGTGGTCCATAACACAGGTACGGACCGCTCCAGGTGGTGGTGTCCCCATGTACATGAAGGCCACTCACATGTACTGACCAGTACACCCTCAAAAGGCATCACAGATTTGTCAGGTGCAGATCCCATTGTCAAAAGCCACATTCTAGGATGCAGCCCTCAGACATCAGCATGTTCTTGGACCAGCAACACACATCCATACATGTGGTAGAACATATAATAGTACAACACCATGTGGCCCATGACCAGTGGACTGTACCTAGCTCTACATCAACTGTACAGGCTACCCATGTACTGACTCAGTTGCATCATGTGTTTAATGCAATGATACCACTGCTCATAACCAGATCAGCTGTACACATAACAGGGGCCCTGGGTCATATACAGCAGTAACAGATGACTGTTGCTGTACACCAGTAAACACTCCCATGTTTGGATATGACATAAATGTACCTGCCGTGGATATGTACATGCCACACACACACACACACACACACACACACACACACACACACACACACACACACACACACACACAAAAAACACATATCTATACAGCATAGCTGTTGCTGTCCTTCATGCAGACAGGTGGCTACAGCAATTACACATGTGTACATGGAAGGTAGGTCCATGGCTGTTGAATGCTAACAGTACATAAGGCGTGATATCAATGTTGACTGAGTTAACATTCCCTCTGTACTGGTTACCCATGACAATTATCATATCATACAACAGTCCATGTGTCATGTATGCTATCACACATGTCCACCAATTGCAATGCCTACAAACATGGCTAAATGACAGGAATGTAGGACATACACACATGTACATGTAATGGTGTACGTTCAGCTACCATGCGTGTGCAGTAGCTGATGTTTGCAGGTGATGTGTGTCTTACTACAACATGCAGTTGCAATGCAGCCCCATCATTGCCAACTGTATATGGTGATATACTGACAGTACAGTAAGATGCACATCAGGTATGGATGGATGTGTGGACATAACTAAGTGGTGGGCTATCTTTGCAGATGAATATTTGCTGAGGACAGCTCACAGGTGTGTCACAAGCAGTCCTACAATACCATGTGCAAACACTAAGCTATGGTTCTGTTAATTGAAGGGGAACACATACAACCTACACAGTGGTCAGGGTGTCACTGACTGTAAATCACTTGACACCTGTAACACTTAAGACCTCCCATGTGCATATATCAGCACAATTGCCAAAGGTAGCGTCGGTACACATTGTAATGCGGGCAATACTGCTGAATGTCTGTCATATGTATCATAAGATAGCAGGTGTTTGATTCACGGTACTGCCATGTGTGCTTGCTTGTGTGTCCATATATGCCATGTATGGTGCGGAATACATCCCATTTGTTACTCACTCTCCTGTACACTGTTGTAGAGATCTGTACATACTGCATTGTAGAAAGCAAGACATAGGCAGGGGTGGGGTGTGTATCACACACATGTGAGCTATCTGTATGTGCATGACATAGGTGCATTCAATTGTGGACTCCACAGTGTGTGTGTGTGTGTGTGTGTGTGTGTGTGTGTGTGTGTGTGTGTGTGTGTGTGTGTGTGTGTATGTATGGCTGTCTGGTCCATGGAGTGAGGATGTATGTTACCATAGTGAACAGATAGGACCCCTAATCCCTCCAGGTGATGCAATCTACTACCCTGTTGATGCCGTCGATCTTAGGCATTACTGACTACCTGTACATGTGTATTCCCCGTTTCATGTCATGTGGGTGCACAGTACTGTAATGGTGATTACCACATAGGCAGGGGTCCTCACCTCAACACTATCAAGTGTGTATGTGTGTTACAGTGTCGCTGACCCCGTGAGTGTGGGCTTGCTACTGTGTGTCTGAATACATGTGTGTGTGTGTGTGTGTGTGTGTGTGTGTGTGTGTGTGTGTGTGTGTGTGTGTAGTTGTGTGTTCTCATCCTGTAATGTGAATGTGTATTACTGCTACACAGTGAGGCCTCAAGCTATTAACTGTCCTCTACCCTTGTCATCAGCTAGACTGCTATGTAAACTCCCCGCCCCATGTAACTGTACCTGTGATGTCACCCGGTATGGATGTCACGTCTCTAGCCACTGTAGCTTAGTACACAGCTCCCATGCTCCTGGGTCAGTAGCTGTGTAGAAATCTTTGGAATGTCAACCTTTCTAACAGTGAGGTTGAAGCTACAAATAGCATGCTGGTATTGCCATACATACTTGTGAGTAGTCCATATTTACACATTGGAAACTAACTGCAAACACTGACAGTCAACGGCACATGCAATTAGACCTGAAGGAGGGAAGCAAGACATCATGACCAACATGATGTTACTATTGTTACCAAGACACATACTATGAACAGAAAACAATGCATTCTAAACCTGTACTACATGGTATGTCTGCTGCGTGTCAACAGTACACAACAATTGTAATCTACACTTATCTCCCTATTCTGTTCACCCTGTGCATCAGGCCATATGAGCATATCCCTGCACCCATGGTGTGAATGACAGGGATGCAGCACAGGCATCATCATATGCACAGGGTGATAATGTTTGCCAGAGGCCTAGGCTGCACCAGTGGATGACATCATGTGTGTGGGTTAGGGGCTATGATCTAATTGGCCATGTGTGGTTGTTATGCATGTGTGTGTTGCGATGCCCTGCAGATGTTTCTGGTGTGTGCGTGTATGTGTGCACACAGTTCTGTCATGTGTCTGGCCTACACAGGGGTATTATTGACAGCTCCAGATTGTACAGTCCAGGTTTTACAGCTCACGGTGTCTGGCCATGGCCACATGACCTGTGCCTGCCAGGGGTTACACGGGCACTATCAGGCAGAAGTGCAGATTGGATACTGTCCAATGACACATGTCCACTGGAACCGTGTCCCTGTTGGGACTGTCCAGGACCACGTGCACATGGCCTGCTGTGTCCTGGTGTGGACAGTGCAGCACCAGCTGCACTGCTGCTGCTACCGCCACTATGAGAGCAGGCATGTGAGGTAGCTTGTTCACGTAGACCTGCACCAGGTGACATAGCTGGCCTACGTCCATGTGCCCTACGCCTCACTTCTACCAGATGTTCCAGCACAGACAGCTCATGCTCACAGATTGTCATGCCACGGTCAAGGATTCCAACCATGTCACCCAATTGTCTGTCCAAAACCTCAGCAATCTGCTGTTGAGCATTTGCCATTGCCTGGATGTTGTTTTTTAAAGAACGGATAGCAGCCCTCTCAAGCCTCTGCCCTTCTCCATTCTGTAGTTCAGCACGTGCCTGTGCTGCCATTACAGCCTGAAACATGCATCTGGTGACACCAGCTGCTGAGCTCTGTTCTGTAGGGGCATGTCAGCCAGAGGTCCTCCTATGAGCAGCACTGGCCACATGCCTGTGTGGCCCATCTTGAGTCATTTGCCTGACACCATAGTGTGAATACACACCTTCCATAGCCACCACACCTTCCTGTTCCAAGCTACCACAAGCCAACTGTCCTTCCTCTATGGCCACTGGTGATGGGGTATATGTTGGCATGAGATCTGTGTGCGGGGATGAGGGGGATATAGATGGAATGGCAACCAATGGCACAGTTTCAGCCCCTGACAACCCTGCCTGTGTCTCAAGCATATGTTCATCATCACTGCTAGAGTCTGTGGGGACACTAACATCAGATGGACCTCAGGAGGGTAACGCACCTACATCACCTGTGAGGGCAGACAAAGACTCTACATTACAATACAGACACACACCATGCATGTGATTTGACAGAAGGCATGCAACATGCATGTGATACAGCAGATGGCATGTAGCTCAGACAATAATAGTGGTAGTTATCATACATCTCTGGGTTGCACACAACAGCATGCATGTGTCATAGCAAAAGCCATGCATTTCACACAATCATGGTAGTAAGCATGCATCCCTGTGTTACACCATGTGGACCAGCACAGGTTAACAGTACACATGGCTGATGTGTGGCATATGACCTTGACATTAATATGTAATAAGACATGTAATCTGCTGACGTGTGCATTGACATGCATACATGTTTAACACAATGGTGTCCTGTCACATATACAGTGGGGTAATGGTGTCACATTGCAGTGTTGTCTGTCTGCCCTATAGATAAAATGCACATTTAGCAGATGTGCATGACCATTGCAGGGTATTATGAGGCGTCTATATTGCTATACAGTGTGAAGTACAGACAAAGTGCCATTGCATGGAATCATGAAGCACCTCTATTGCTATACAGTGTGATATACAGACCCAATGCATAACCATGACTGTGTGCATACACAATACATATATACTGTGGATTGTGACCCATGTCGCTGAGGTGTATACACACTTAACCATGATGTGGAATGTGTGACACAGGTCACCGAAGGCCATATGGATGACACCCCTGCACATCTGCAAACATATTTTAGCTGCCTGGCAACCATGTCCACACGTGGCAGACTTGTCAATACACCATGTCCCACATGACATTTGTGTACCACACGCACGAAGTGCATGGCTGACAGTGATGTCCAACAGCAGCAAGGGAAATGTACTGCATCTGTGGCCTGATGTGGTTGTCTGTGTATGTATGTGGATGCTGTACAGGTGACTACTGTCATGCTGTGACACAGTCATGATGTTCAACACATCTTATGTAGTCAAAGATGTTATGCCTCCACAATCTGTGCACAGGCCTGTAGGATATCCAGTGTTTCACATCTGCAATATAACCATTCAACAAAGGCTATAGTCAGACCATGTGTAGCCAATGTACAACAGGGTGTACACGCAAACACATCACATCTACTGTGTGTTGCTACATATCTCTGGCCATCCTCCATGGTCATGTGCGAACATGTGCTGGCCAAATGGTTGTGATGGCCATCTATCTCACATGTTTGTGTTGTCTCATATGGCATACACCCATAGATGTCATATACTCCACTGTCCACAGGGTTATGCAGATAAAGAGTTGTATGTTTGGTATGTCTTATGGGATAGTGAGACAATGTTGCAGCCGGCCCACTACATGTCATGGACATGTCAGATGGCACATCACAATGTGTGCACTCATAGCAGGGGCATAATCCACAATGGTGAATCCTGTGGGCTGCCCATACTCCAGCTCTCTGTGTAGTACTGTTTGTGTACCCCACATGTGTAGTTCTGATGTGTAGTACATGTTCCTACATTGAACAACACCTCCACCATTTTATGCACAGCTGTCCACACATCTAGCAATGACAGTTTCTGAGGTTTCATGTCGGTGTTTCACTTAGTTTGTAAGTATTGCACATGGGTAGCCATTGTGATGGATTGCAGATGCAACCTGTATATTGTGACCGTACCATACATTATGTGTACATGTGTTAAATGGCCACATGGCAAATAGATCTGTGCATTAGCATGCCTGCTACTTATAACTGTCTCACCTGCAATGGCCTGCTGTCTCAGCGGAATGCCAGAGGTACCTATATAGGGGTGACACATCAGTACGATTATTATTCATGCCTGTATGACAGCTACAGGGTGTAATGTGCATGTTAACACATTTGCCAGAACAATAGGATATACTATGGAGTATTCACATGTGTGCATACACAGAGTAGCATACTATAGTATGCAGCATGTGTGTATACATGCCTTGCATATTTATTTATTTATTTATTTATTTGTATTTGTTGACCGGGAGTGTCTGACTGGATGTAGGTCCATTTCAGTGGAGGCCCAGGGAGAAAAGCTCCACAGTTAAATTAAACAGGCAGTAGTTACATTGGATTACATAGCGATTAACAATTTACATAGCAATTACTTACAACATATTTACAGATGAAGAAAATAGTACATCAGTAGACAACTAGAATCTTTATCTGTGAAGTACATAACAGACATTAACAAATGTTACAGTAAGAAGTTCCTGCTGTATAAGAAGTACTAGGCTTATGAGCATCTGAGCTTGCTATAATCAAGGTAGTTAGTGGTGTGGAAAGAAAGGTAGTGGTTGGATGGGGTGGGTGATATTAGAGTGGGAGTTGCAAGGGCATAGCCAGCATGTTTTTAGGTGCACTTTTAGTAAAGTTTTGAAGTGGGTGCATGATGGTATGGAGGTAATTGTGGGTGGGAGGGAGTTCCATAATTTGGCGATGGTGCAAGAGAATAGTGCTTCACCAGCAGAGTTATTGGCTCTAGTGATCTGCAAGTGATTTTTGTTGCTGGATCTTAGTGGTCTGGTGGTGCGAAAGGGTTGGAGTAGATTCTGAAGGGATGGGACATTTAGTGGATGGTTTACTAGTTTGTGGGCAAGTGAGAGTTGATACCATTGAAGGAGGTGAGGGAGTTCAAGCCAGCACAGTTCAGCAAGTGAGAGACAGTGGTGACTACGGTAGGATGCCCCTGTGGTGAATTTGGCGATTTTGTTGTAGCAGGTCTCTAGCTAGTTTAGATCACATTGCCTTAGGTTGGTATATATTGGAGAGGCATAAAGTAGGGTGGAGATAAGGTGGGAATTTGCTATTGAAATCTTTGCTGCTTTGGAGAGAAGTTGCTTATTTTTGTAGAACGCTCCTAGTTTTTTTGTGGGCTTTTTTTATGGTCATGGATATGTGAATGTCAAATTTTAGTTTATTGTCTATTTCCACTCCTAGTAATTTGGTGTGCTCAGTTGGGTATATAGTGGTGTCTTTTGCTGTGATGTTAAAGTGAGAGTTGCTTTGAGTATGTTTGGTGGGTTACATTACATATGATGTTATATTACATATTGTACAGTGACA
This sequence comes from Protopterus annectens, assembly GCF_019279795.1. Lineage (NCBI taxonomy): Eukaryota > Metazoa > Chordata > Ceratodontiformes > Protopteridae > Protopterus > Protopterus annectens. The sequence goes on from NC_056733.1 coordinate 1,306,572,622, forward strand.
CATACAACTATATGGGATATAATAGTTATATGTGCAGTAGTGACTTACCAGGCAACTCCAGGCTTGGTGGTTGAGAGACACCCACCTCCATGATGTCAGCTAAGGCTTGTGGATGCTGTTCTGCCGGTGTCCCCAGGTTGGCCAGTAGCTCCTCGGTACGTGTGAGTGGGGGCTTGGTTGGTGGCCCACCACCTGTTGCACCTTTTCCCCTGGTGATTGCATTCACACACTGTTTAGCATGTCTGATTAGGTCCATGCATTGTCTGCACACCTGTTGGTATGTGCGGTTATGGCCACCCACATCATTAACCCTCCTGCAAAGTTCCTGCCACAGGTCATCCCACTGCGGTGCATCCTGTGGCACATAGCTAAACAGGACATCATAGTTGTCTTGGAGGTAAGGTATAAGGGCCTCATCCTCCAAGCATGTATAGGCTGTTATCCTTGCTCGCGGCATACCTGGAAGACATAATGATGGAGACAGGTCACAGTATCTCAGAGATGCACAGAGATACAGCTGCACATACATGTGTATCACATTTATTACATATAAATAGTTGTCTTTGCAAATCTTCATGATACTGACACCACTGACATGTTTGTGTCACACACATGTGGCACCCAATGGGGATTGGATATTATTACCATATATGTGTGTCACCTGATTACATTGCTCATACTCCATGTGGATGCTGTCTTGATGTGGACATGTCTGTTTGCCTGTACTGGTGTTCCTACCTATCAGCACATGCCTGGATGTGTTCACATTAATGCTGTTGACCTTGATGCTGTGTATATGTCACATATAAACACATACACTGCCTTAACGGACATGACCTGTGACACTGCAGACATGCACATGGAAGGCTTTACATGCATGTGTTTTGCCATATACATCTACACGGTACAGCAGTTCAACATCCTGCCACGCATCACCTGTGTTGCACATGTGATACACATGGGACACTGGCTAGCTTGATGGTATTTGCAGGGATGGTTATCAACTATAGCATGTACGGCCAAGGTCATCTAGTAGTCTGTATGCCCTGGGCCATGTATGAGCCTAGGATGTAAGGTTACCTAGCTGTAGCTGACAGCCATGTTTCTGGCACCAAGTAAAACAGTGCCACATAACTGATCCACACGGTTAATGATACATCTACCATGCGGTCATCACACCATGTCTGACAGAGGTGAAATGTGCAGCTTTGCTGGACAGGGTTGCATAGTATGGCAGTGGTATGTAAGGCACAAGGATCTGTCCAGCATGTGGCTATCCTTGTACTAGGAAGGTGGATGTCCATGACGTATATATTTGAGATCCGGATATGTACGAGTAGCATGTCCAACATCACAGTGTTGGACATGTCTTTATGCAGAGTAGGCATCATGTTACATAGCAAAGATGAGGATTGTAAAGGCTGGTGTCGACCATCTAAACATGGCCAATACCCCTAAAAGGTGATATGTGATCCGATATAGGTCACTTGAGTGATGAGTATGGCTGAACAATGATCTCTATATTCATGGATGGCACCCTGTCATGACTAGGGTTGCCACTTATGACTACCTAATAGGCTTGGTGATGTCACTAGCTCAGGGAGGTAAACTGCACAGCAGCATCCCTTACACACAGTGTCCATTATGTTGACCGCTGCCTAGGTGGTAGTTTATGGGTAGAGGTTATTAACCTAGCAGTGACAATGCAATATGCAGCTGTCAGATTGTGCACATATGTCACACACCTGACCCACAAAGCCCCTTCTGTATGTTGTCCACAACACTGAGTCAGCTATTGCTCCTAGGTCATAGCCATTCACATACTTACATAGGCAGATGCTTCCCGTTTGTCTGTGTGGTATGGGCTACAATGAGGAGGAGTACAATGAATTAACCCTGTTTTACTGTAGCTGGCACTGGTGTGATATGCACATATTAATCAGACAACTTCTGTAGTGTTGGTTCTGTCAACAGTCCACTGGCAGAACACTCCTGTGACATACAAATGTACATCTAGTATACTGAGTGTAGGTGGAACACAGTATGGGTGATGATGTCCTATGACCTGTCACAGGTATGATATACAGTGTGAAATCATCTGTACTGTCATCTACATCTGTACTGCTAACAACATATACGTTGATTAAGGTTCATGGCTTTTCAGACCAGACTCAGCAGGGTAGTAGTGCAGTGCCTCCCATTATGAGTGGTGTCTCCATTTTGTGGGTTGCGATAACTGTTGGTGTGCACCATTCAGTGTTTTCACAGACTGACATGAAGCTATGTTTTACATGATGTGTATGTGTAGAGCAAACTGTTTTGCCATATGTGTATGATACAACCAGGGATGTGGACAGGTCCCATGCTGCCTGAGTGCACCTTGTACGATCATAGTTATGGTTACAGGGGCTCTGTAGTGTACATGGATATATGATTGTGTACCTGTTGGGGGGGCAGTGTGTTTATGTTATCCAACACCCTATCTGTATTGCTTATTCATGCTCAGCACTTGTTCAGAACATGTAAGCACTACATGAGCTACTAATTACTATAGCACTCAATCCTCCTCATTACCTACAGGTAAACACTGTTTGTACTTACATTTCCCGCTTGCTTAGAGTAAAACAGCTCTTGTACACACTTTCCTCACTTATCTAGTGGGAAATAGTTATATATTCAGGCATGTCCAACTGTCAATTCCCAGTGTTCTCACCTGTCTATATGATGAATATGGGCATCATGAGGCAATATAGAAATTGTCTTGTGTACACAGTCAATACTCCCCTTCTAACATCCAACACTACAACCTGTGGGAGATGCACATATCTAGCCATGTTGGAGGTAAAGCTCTCTCCAACCCAGACTGAATCTGACAATCATGTGGGGATGTTAAACATTTGCACCACACCACACTCATCACATAGTCTCACTAGATCTCCACCACAACAGGCCACACATAGTAAGACAACAACATTTGCGGAGCCTCTCAATACTACTCTGTCTAGGCAACAGAGAACTCCAAAGCAGAAATACAGGCATCTCCCATCCCCCAACACAACACCAATTACTTATAGCCCACAGACTCAGTGTGCCCATCAACCACAGTCAATAGGGCAAAATAACGTACCCAACACACTAGTCATAGGTGACTCTGTAGGCGGTCACACTGATGTCCCACTCACCAGGCTACACAAGGAGATAGTTACTGTCAGCTGCCTATCGGGTAACAGGATCCACAACATAACCTATGCAGTCAGGTCACTCCTCAACAGGTACAATAGGACTTTGTCATTGTCCATGTTAGTGTGAATGCCCTGAGATGTACCTTCCTGGACTACATGTAAAGAGACATGGAATAGCTCTCCGATCTTGTAGCCTGGGCAGGTATCGCCCTAGCCCTGAGTAGCATTTTGCCATCATCCAGACTGATAACACAGTACAAGGACAAAATGATTTACTTCAACAATTGGCTATGCTTCTGGTGTCATTCCAAGTGTATCCAGTATCTGTCTGCTTTGAATGACATGGTCGACAGAACACGATGCTTTGGCACAGATGGCCTGCACCTGTCGGCCCTGGTATTCTGGATAATGGCTAAGGCTCTTGCTGCTCCTATAGTGCCTGTTTTAGGCACGGTTCAAATAACATATTCACCATCATAACAGGAACAGGCAAGCAAAACCTGAGGGTAATGCTACTCAGTGATTGACGTCTTCATCTCAAACGCACTCACCCGAGGCACTTCTTGTAATGGACCACTTCGATATCTGTGCAGTGACTGGGACCTACTTCTAGGCTCTTGAGAGCACCCCTGCACAGACCTCCCAACCATACCGAATTACTCGGTATTTACCGAGTTTTGTGGTCCAAATGAAGGGGTGCCACGATTCCCGATTGGCACCCCTTCATTTCCGATTTTTTTTGCTTTATTTATTTTTTTAAAAATCACGCTGTCGGAGCTGATGTCATCACGTGTGTGATGACATCAGTGCCGTCAGGGCTACCAGCCAGTCAGAAAAGAGCTCACGTCATTATTTCCGACTGTCTGTGAGCGGGAATACAGCAGCAAGCAACCCTAATGGCAGTAATATTTGTTTTATTTTTTACAAGCTGGCTGCAAGCAGGAACCAGGAATACAGCAAAAATGAGAATTACAGGGAGTCGCAGCAGTACTATCGGTTCGGTTTGGTTTTATATTTCCAAGCGGTAAGCAGCAGGCAGTGCGAGCGGGTAAACGTGGGACGGATAAAGCACCCAGTTAATTAGGTAAGAAACAAAGGTGTGTGTGTGTGTGTGTGTGTGTGTGTGTGTGTGTGTGTGTGTGTGTGTGTGTGTGTACAAATGCACAAATATACATAAATATTTCTGTATTGTACTGACTACTGATATTCATTTGAGAGTATAGTGTGTTCATATAATGTGTTTGTGTTCACACTATAGTCTCAAACGAATATCAGTACAATGCAGAAATATTTATGTATTTGCTTTTTCACTTGATGGCCTTGATAGTGCAGCTAAGTAGATGTTAGAGCAAATGGCAATTGGCTTTACTTGTGGAAAATAACCAACCTTGAGAAGGTTGCTGATGTGGTTGTTGGGGAGTGTTTGAAGTCTTGTGCAGTGGAATGAAACTTTGGGCTGTTATTAGGCTATTTTTTTGTACTCAAGAATTTGATTCTACTGTGTGGCTCTGAGTGGGTTGCTTAGTTGGACAATGCTGTGGGGCTTTTGGGGGCTAGAATAGTATCCTCTGTGGTCTCTTCGACTGCATATCAGATTTTTTTTGTATTAAGAGTTGAGAGCTATGGTGAGAACACAATTTATATTCCCCCATTATTGGCTTTGTTGTTTATCCAGGTTTTTTGTGCTAAGAGTTTGAGAGAGCTATAGTGAGAAGTGAGAACTTGAATTCACTAAATGATAGCCATTAAGTTTCAGTCTTCCTATTTTTCAAGCTGCTGATTTAACACACTGGTATGTTGCACACTGACTGTAGTATATATGGTTCTGGTTTCAAGACTTGTCAGTAACATGTATGGTGATAGCACAAAATTTTATTCTAGCAACTTTCCAAAATTATACAAGCAATGTTTAAAATGTGTCCCTGGTTTTTGACCCTTTGCCCCCCACCACCAAAAAAAACTTTATTTGAAAATAAGTGCAAGAAGCTGTGCAAGATGCCTATGGCTTGCACTACTGTTTTGTTTATAGTTTGGGAGTGGAAGTAGACTTTTATGATATAAATGTTCTGAATTGGGCAGTTTTGTAATTACTGGTTCATGCATTTTTTTCATTGCCTACAGTACAGCCTACTGGAAAAATATTCATTCAAACAAGAAATTTAAAATGCACTAACAAGTGTGCTGTATTATACAAGGAATATAACTTAGTCAGGAAGGTGTATCAAAGAAAAGAACACATGTATGTTTCTTGTTTTGTGTGCAACGGACCAATGATTTGAAAACAGCCCAAAGGTAATCTTTATCCACCACTGGCCAGATGCATTTTCTTTGTATGTGGTGTGGGTTTCAGTGCTGTTTCACTGAAAGTGAGTTTCAAGGGCAGAGAAGTTTTAATGTCAAGTCTCTTTTCATTGTGAGACAGTATTGCTTTGTTTATCAAATGTTTGTCAGTGTTTGTGCATTGATGTGCTGCAAAATGTAAAAATAAAATCCAAATAATCATTGATTGTAGACGTAAAGCAGTATGCACACAATAGTGCTTATGGTAAATGGGGCGAAATAGCCAGGTAATAAGACATTGGAATCTGGTGCCATATTTTGTTTGTTCTTCAGTTTGCGTTTGAAAGCTGGTATCCCAAAATTCCATCGGAGTGGGTGGGGTTACATAATTATGTATGCAAATTAGATGTTAATCAGCATACAGATTTGTACCTATTTTTCATGGGCCTTGTCCAGATTTTTGATGTTTCCAGGTTGAGAGGTATGCCCCTGCACTATCAGGCTATTTACTCATACCACACCTTTCAGTCATGTAATCAGTACAGGAACACCCACGGCAGAGGTGTGTCCATATTTCCTAAGGATATCCACACCTCCAGGCTAGTTGCTTAGCACAATGCATCAGAGGTTATCCAAGTGCAATTAACTGTGGCCATAACTGGTATACAAATTGTAGCTTGCTACAGATCCCCCACCATACCCCACAGTTAACGGTCCTCTCTTCTTGGTGTACTGGAAAGTAGGGTTCAAACAGACACACTACTGATGTGCGACTGACACTACCCCACCATTAACTGGGATACCTATTCATGTACTGACACATTTTGCCAATGCTTTCTGGGATTCATAACCTCCAATCACCTGGATCAACCTATCCACACCACCACCATGGGCAACAATATCCTAGACCTGGTCATTACCAACATGTGTGACTGGTGTTCCACACCTGGGGTTATCTCCTCATTGGTTAGATCCGAACGTACGCTAATCACCCTTGTTATCCACATCCCGGCACCACACCTTTTATGGAAAACACAGTACAATATTTCTACAAAGCCAACTTCAGGCTTCTTATGACAGCAGTAGTAAACAGCATGACACCCATGCAGATGGACAATACAGTTACAACCGCTAAATCATACACAACTGCACTTAATTAGCACTTACACGACTGCATGGATCATGCTATCCCAAACAGATCCATAATGGTACCCACCAGAAAATATAGGCCACTCGGATGGTCCACTGCCATGGACATAATGTACAACAGAAGGAGGAGACTGTTGCAAAGTAGAGTACAATCCCATGAGTGGAGGAGCTCCCTGGTCAGCCTCAGTAAGGATATGAGATCCCTTATCGCATCCTCCAAAGCTAGCTATGTAAACATAACTGCGACTAATTCCAAGGACTACCACAAAGCGTTCTAGAGGTATGTCACTACTCTCAATGGCGATACCCACATCTGCTCTGACATACAGCCGTAAGGCATGAACATTACAGAACTGACTGATATTGGCAACATCCTGGCAGATAGTTCTGTGCTAACTTTACACCCCTCTCACACCATAAAGGGCCCATATCTATACAGGAACGATGCAGAGTCCCTGTGATCACAACTACGCAGTTCAAAGCTGCACTCTGTAAAGCCAGGAACACAGCATCCATGTGACCATACAACATCTCAGGCTGCGATTTCCACGAACTTCAGAATGAACTGGCTCCACACTTAGGCACCATATTCAATAATAGCCTTGCATCAGGCATTGTGGCCCCCGAATGGCACACAGCAACAGTTATGACACTCCAAAAAGGTGGGGCCACAATGGACCAGGGGAATTATTCCCCTATATGCCTGACTAGACTGTTCTGCAAGGCTATGGAGCACATCATCATGGATCTCATTCACAGAGACATTGGTGGCCTCCAAACCTTTGATCCCACCCAGTTTGGATTTGTTAGGGCCAAACCATGCCTCCTAAATCTGGTGGAGTCCTTTGAGACAGTTAACAAGGCAGTAGATGAGGGTAAGGAGGTCCACACAGCCTACCTTGACCTCTCAAAGGCTTTCAACACCATTCCCCATTCTGGTATTATCAACATACACATCCACCTGCCTGCACATTAACCCCTATGTCATGAGATGTTATGCAAAGTGGCTCACGGACAGAACCCACACAGTGAGGGTAGCATACCCTAGGTCCTACTGTAAATCAGTTACAATTGGCGTCCCCCAGGGCTCGGTCATAGGGCCCCTCATGTTTGGTATATGCTTCTCTGAGGTACAGGCTGGTACAGGAGGACATACCCTGAAAAGGTTTGCAGACAACTGCAAACTATGGGCCATGATTGATTCCCCAGCTGATACAGACAGCTTCCATAAGGGTGTCACTGGGACAGATACCTGGTGTCAATAACATGGCCTCAAGCTGCATATCACAAGGTGCATAGGCATCCCCTTTAGATTACACCAATAACCTGTGAACTATCACATAGGAAGTAGTCCCGTACATACATAAGACATAATAAAGGATCTTAGAACCCAAGTAGATAGCATTCAGTCCTTTGATAACCATATTGGCAAGGTGGTGTGGATATCCTTCTACGTGGCCCCTCTAATCTCTAATGGGTTTGTAGCCAGAACAAAGGCAGCCATTGTGCCTCTCTACTCATGACTTATGAAACACATTAAAGGGTACAACACCCCATTTGGGATGTACCATACGAGACAACAGCAACGGCTTGAAATACCACAACATTACCACACCAAGAGGAATACTGACCTCCGAAGGATGACGTATGCAGCCCAACTACAGAAACCCCAACTGTACTCGTTTGCATACCGCATATTCAGAGGTGATCTCTGCTGAACATACAAGGCCCATGTCCAAAACAGTATTGATGGATATGCTCCACATAAGCAAATGCCCCTGAGAGCCACATGCACTGGGATATGTACCTAAATGCAATGATGACTAGGATGTGCTGGAGGGATACATTCCTGACCCGGACACTCCCCATGCTTTGGAACATGATTCCTATGTACATCAGGCAGGGACCCTCACTAGCACTCTTCAAGAGATACCTCGATGGGTGAATGGGAGGCATTCATGTACACCAGGATTCACTGCAGTGGCTCTGCTGTACAGAGGTGCAGGAAACTAATGGCTCTGATGTTCACAGGCACAGGAAACTAACCTAGGGAGGTGTTGCAAGTCAAAACACTATAGCTAGGCTTATGAATGGCCTTGGCCAGACAGCATAGTACCTAACTATGAACCTATGAAGCTATTACATGTCCTTTGTGCATGGATAATTGACTAGCTCTTTCATTTCAATTAGCTATCAGGCTGATACACTGTCTGGTGACTACAAGTCATATGTATCCTGTTATTGTGTATTGTACATGCCAATAGACATACATGATGTTTGCATTACCTAACAGTAATGCTATGTAAAATGTTAGACATATCTACCTACAATACTGTACATTATACATTTTTCCCACAATATCCCACAATGCAAATCATAATTGCACAGCAGGACCACCTTAGACATGTTATTCTCAGTTATACGCCCATACATTTGCCTACTGTTACAGTATATCAACATATACTATCCCCTGTTATGGCACGTACTTGTTGGACCAATCCTGCCACTGACAGCATCTGGAGTGGAATTGTTGTGTTCAAGGTCCTTATATAGCATCCCTTGTGGTGTATGAGGTGGTTACCTTGTGGTCTACAGCAGTACACACAATTTCTATGAGCGTTACTATGCTCAACAATACATCACTACATAATACCTTTTCCCACTATATGCATTGCATGCACTTTAATTATTACAGAACAGGTGCTACATACACTGACATACTTAGTGTTCTACATACCTTATTAGTAACCCGAGTTGTCATTGATGGTAATATAAATCCTATTCGTTTTGTATTGCAATCCTCGTTGTAATGTTTTTCTGGTATGTACAGATGGTTTGAATGTATGACAAGCCATCCTTTTATACGTAGATATCAGTAACATGTGGTATCCTGCCACCAATTGGTGTTTCGGTGTAGATGATTACATGCACATCAGCTGTGCAGCTACTTCATTAGCCAATGACATGGCAACAGTGGTGTATAATTGAATACTCCACTTGGGCATTGTCCCTTTGCCCTACCTTCGAGGAAGGTTACTGTTGTTTGTGATGAATTGCAACAGCTATATGGAGACACACAGAGATATATTAACTTCATGGCACCCGTGGATTGTGTATAATGGCTAGAGGATGTAGTTCTACATGTGAGTCTAGCTGTTATATTTCTACTTCTGCAGGGTTTGTACCTGATACATCTACAAATGTTTAGGTCTGGCAAGGATGTTTGGGCAGCTCAAGGCTGTGTGGCTATGTATACAATGTTAGGTGTTTTGAACTGTGCTCACCTGACATCTTTGGTATACTGTACATGTGTATCATACTGTGCTGTTAATCAGTAATTGGTAACACTTCCTGGTGTATGCACAGCCGTCTGATACAGGATTATTGCAACCAAACCCTGTAACATTGGCGTCTGTTCCATTGTACAACAGCAACGATTTCACATAGGGCCATTATAGTGTGTCTCTGACAAGGTATGTTAAGGCTTCTGCAGATGTCATAGAGTGAGTGGATGTTTGTGATGTTATTACAGTATGTATTGCAATTGTTTTGGGTATGGGGGAGATGTAGGTGGGTGTACATAGCAGATGCAGGTGTGTAGGAACTGCATTTATACATATTCAATATGTGTGTGAGGGCTCCTTCCCTAATTGAATGCCTATCCTTTAGTGGACTAATACTATGGTAATTACAGGCTGATTCATTAAGCCATTGTTAATTGGTTCCTGTATAGCATGCAGATGATGTTGGTCCTTCAATCCCTTCAGAAATGCATCGGTATGTAATGAAATGTTGCTACATGAAAGCTGTCTCCTGTATTTCTGTCACAGATATTTGCACTCATTGGAGTTGTGTTGGTGACTAAACCTCTTTGGCTTGGGTTGCCACCTTTTCAAATGGCCATAGTGGAACATTTGCGGGACACACATCAGCTTTTAGAGGCCGACACATACCCACAGTCAGTACAAAGTATAGAACTTTACATATATGCCTATATAAAAGCTTATTCTTGTAGCGGTTTACTTGCTTATTCTGTTTCTTGTTACATGCAGGTATTTTAGATACAGATGACTATTTTATGCAACAATTACATTAAATATGGAATATGCCAAATGTCTCGAGATTGTAGGACATTAGTATTTGTACTAATTTTGGTCAGGACACTATCGCACATAGAGGGACTGCCCCTTGCAAGGTGGGACAGGTGGTAACCCTATCTTTGGCTCATGTCCATAGCACATATTTGTAATAGTGTATAGACATATATATTCTCCATATCCTTTGTTCATAATGTTCGGTCGTGGCGGAATGTGTGATTGCTATGGTCCATGTTATACACATATTTCAAGACTTCAACCTCTGTATACAGCATACCCACGGATTCAGGAACACACACACTTCCAACGACCACATTAAGATTCCCAGACTCCCAAACCCCTCAATACCGAACACTCAAACTCGCGACAGTCAAACTCCCGGAACTAACACAAACACAGAACACACACACTCACACACAGACACACTGCTACCGAACACATCCAAACAAACCATCCTACACTACATATGGCCAGGTGGCCATGCCCCCATACACCCCCCATGTGGGTGGCTGCACATCCCACACCACACCTACTTTAATAATCTACCTCCGAGATAGCACAAACAGACACATGAAGCAAACCCACACGCACACATTACAGTCCCCCAGAAACACACACCACACTCAGAATGCACACTTACACACAATGCAGCAATCAGAAACACACTTACACACAGTACCTACCTGAACCGCAGCACCAGAAGCACTACATAAATGTCTCTTAACATTGTGACAATAGTATTCGCGGTTCTGGTGTTTCGGTACTGTGGTCTTTCGGACTTTAAGCCTCGTGATTATGCACGTCGGTATGTAAAGCATTCGGTATTTGGTAGTATCCTATTTATATGTACCTCCATGGTTGTATAGATGTTGTTAACCTATCTATATATTTGCATATATATGTTATCCATATATATCGACATCACCCTTTCTCTCTCTATATTTTTTATATATATATATATATATATATATATATATATATATATATATATATATATATACAGAGAGATAGATAGAGAGAGAGAGAATACACCTTTCATTGGGTACATGATGGTGTATACTATTTCCCGAAGTCCTCCCTTTTATATTTTAACCTGTCACAATACACACCTGCTGTTGGTACATCTCAGGTAACTTAGTGGTAGGTTATTGTGACGATTGTGTACATGGTTGCGTGTTCTACTCCTGGCAGTGGTCGTTTTACCTCTCAGAGTAGGCACTATTAGTACAAGGGTAAATAACACACATTTCAGCAGTTCTGGGCAGCTTTGCCCGTGATCTGCATGATATTCAGCAAAGGTTAGACCTGTGTTGTGCATATCCATGTAGACATATTTAAATGCCGCTTACCGGCAACTTACCAATGCAAAAACCCGCTAACATGTGCTTAAATGTGCTTTAATGACCTCCATCCAACATCCATTATTCGGGACATCAGAATTATGTAACAGCCCTTGCAGGTTGTGGAACCGGGACCATGAATGACACAGTCAGTGGCTTTACCACTGAGGCATCTGGGATATGTACATGTGTTATTGTGTTTAGTATGTAGAGTGTACTACGGCTGTTCCTCCATACTGCAAACAAATGTGTAACTCAGTTGGTGTACATGTGGATGATACCTATTAATGGTATGTCCAAGTGAGGCTTAATGGACATGCTCCAGCTATGGGAATCCATGTCACAGTGAGCCACGCACTGTAATGAGCTACACCTTGCTACAACGATAACTGGAGAATGCTGGGGTGACAGATACCTGTCATGGGTACTCCCATGCTTTGGAACTACATCCCTGTTTACATTATATGGAGCCCCTCTTTAACACACCAGGGAATCCTTGCAGAGTGGGTGGGGATCAGTGGTTACACCCCAGGGATCCTGCAATTGGCTCTGCTCCACAGAGGGACAGTTAGTTAATCAATGGGGTGGCGACAGCAGACACATTTTGGCTAGGCTTATGAATGGCCTCTGACAGTTAGGCATGTACCTACTGATGTACCTAGGAACCTATACATACAGTATCAACACATGCTGTTAGCTTAATTTACTGTTCAGGTATTGACTTACCTTGTGACAATAGCAGTTGTGTGTGCATTAGTTGAGGGCTGCCTATGTAGGATGCACACAGTAGACCACCTATACATACAATTTACAGGTGGTCGTGTGTGTGTGTGCCATCCATGTTTACTATGTGTGCAAGTGGAGAAGGGTGTCAGTCAGTAGGGGCCTACACTATCAGTGTATGCGCTATACGTTCCCTCTTTGCCAAGGCATGGGCAAACTGGGCACGTCTCCATCTGCCTACTGAGGCTGGCACAGGGTGTTCGTGGTCTTAATCCCTCTGTGCCTGTGGTGCCCTTGGCAATTGTAGTGGGCTGTGAGGGCCTTCACCATTATGTCCTTGCTGCAGCTGTTTCTGCAAGATCATATTATGTAGCATGGCATATACTATGAAGATGTGGGCACATGTGCCTGGAGAGTACTGCAAGGCTCCTCCAGATATGTACAAGCAATGGAACCATGATTTCAGCATCCCAAACACACGTTCTATGATGATTCTGGTTTGTGCGTGTGCCTCATTATGGCATTCTTGCATGGGTGTGTGTGCATTTCTGATGGGAGTCATCATCCACGGCTCCAGTGCATAGCCAGCTTCCCCCACAAGGTGACCATATGGGATGTCCCCCCTGACAAATACCTGGTACAGCTGTGAGGCATGCCAGATGTGGGAGTCGTGGTAGCTACCAGGGCTGCCAGCACACACATCCATGATAATGCCCTGGGCATTGCACATGACCTGGCAGTTGATAGAGTGGTATCCCTTGCGGTTTATGTAGTGCCTACCATGCTCACCGGGTGGTGACTTGATGTGTATGTGTGTGCAGTCTATTGCACCCAGTACCTCCCGGTAGTCTGCCACATGGTGGAAGAGGCACATATTGCTGGCCAACCCCTCCTGCGTTCGAGGGAAGTATATATATGCTCATTGGCATGTAGTAACATGGCATCCAGCAACTGGTGGAGTACCCTGGATGCTGATACCTGTGAGATCCCCATGATATCTCCAGTTGGCCTTTGAAAGGTGCCTGTGGCTAGTATTCTCAAGTTTACACATACCTTCGTGTCCACTGGGATGGGTTCCCCTCTGTTGTTTCTGGCTCTGAGGCGTGGCCAGCACAGCTCAACGATTTGCTGTATGATGTCCCTGTCCACCCTGTAATGCTCTACTATCTCCAGATCAGCTAGCCCCTGGTAGGTTACCCTTGGTCTGAACACTCTTCTCCTCCTCCGGTGCCTGAGCTGGTTGTCAGCATCATCCTCCACACCACCTTCAGTCTCCAACACATGCTAATGAATCAAAGCTATGGCAGCTCCCAACATGTACATTTTAAAAGTTCCCCATCTGTTTACACTGATGGTGCAGTGTTTGGGAATACACAAGTGTGTGTGAGGTGTCGTCCCACTTTATACTATTGTGCTTTGGAAGCTGATGATGTCATAGGGTGTGTATGTACAATCCGAGCTGCAGGGTATCTTACTTATGTGTTTTATCGCAGGTACTGCTATTGTGGTGCCATTGGTGTTGAATTACACTTGGCTGCCATGGATTGGCTCTTGCCCTTGCCTTCATTTTTCAAACTGATTCCCCTCCCATTGTCAGGCATGCATCCAGCAGCCTACTTTCTTGTCTTATACTTTCCCATCCCAGGATTGTGTTGTGAAATATGTTCTATAGCCGATCTACTGCAGGTTTGCTTTGCTCTGCTGTGACAGTTCTCTTTTCTTTGCAATCCGGCACCTCCCCTTTCCTGTTCTGCAGGTTGCTGCTAGCAGCCTTGTTAGCTACTGTCAATGGCCCACTGTGAGTTAATAGGTGTTAATTACTCAGTTGTACTCCAATTACCCTGCTGTGGCATTTCCTTATTGTCTTCCCGTAACCTTCCTGTTTCAGCTGTGGTGTGCGCCGCTCGCAGCCATTTACCGGGTTTCGAGCGCATTGTCAGCCACATAAACATGCGCTTTTGGTCACCTTGTGTGCTCTCAGCTAAGCAAAGCTATGGCTACATCCACACCCCTATCCTGCAGCTTTGGTTAGCAATGGGCAACCTGGATTAGCACTGCTCCAATGTGCTTACAGCTACGGTGGCACACCCCTCTCCTGATGTCATGTATACCTCCAGGCCACTCTTCGGTGTTATACAGCTACACCATGTGGTACAGCCTTATGCCGGCAAGGCATTTGCAATTCAGTATTACTTGCCTCATTTGCATGGCATTGACTACTAATTTATATTTACCACGCCGAGCACTGTCACAGACCCTTAGCAACCCTTGCGCCTTGGTTGTGGTGTAGCATGCATACCATTGACTATTATGGTGAAATCATGATTTGTGTTAGATTGCAGTTTTATGACATCTATATATATTTTCTTTGTGTTCCCGTTTGTGCACCCATGCATTGCGGTTGTACTTTGCATTAGTGTGGCCATGACATTAAATGCTAGTTTTTATGTGTTGTGCGTGTTTTTTTATGCCATTGGCTGTATATTTAGCCATTGGCATATGTTAACTTTGTAATACGTAAATTTGGTCCGCTTTCATGGCTCCGATGTTCTGTTTGAAAAAATGTAAACCATTTTTTTGGTTTACATTTCTGTCTGCTTACGCTACGCCTGCACCCCTTCATGAATCGCTATGTACCTTCATTTGCATGCTGCACTACTGCGAATGGGGTGATTAGCATACATGCGCTGAGAGCTGGCGTATGCTGGTAGTGCACGTGGAATTGGCTCGTACCTGAATCGCTCGGCGGCCATATTTGGCATTAGAATGCCTACGCTACGTCTGCGCCTGGCGCAAGCTTCATGAATCCTGGGGGTTGGTCTCGCAAGGCAGTAAAAATATTCAAACATCATACCCTTGACACTGAAAGCAGCTCTTTAACAAGTCAGAACTCATTGTGCTAATGGAGGATGGAGATCAACAGCAAGTCTTGCATCCTGATAAATCTTTTTCAGAACATACATTAGAACACAAGACCTGATACTCTACTAAGTCCTCTGTTAACTTAATGAACTACAGCTCCAAGTTGTTAACAGCTGCATTCTGTGCCAATGATACAGGTTTTGAATATTTTTATGCACTGCAAAAGTTGTTCTATTACATTTAAGTGACTAAGCATAATAGTAAGGACTGTTCCTTGCATCTAGTGTTCTCCCCATATGTATGTCATGTTGCTAAAACTTGTCTATTAACATTTTAAATGACTTAAGGTAATACATAACATTTATTGGTGTCTAGTGTCATCCCTCCAATACAGAATTTACTCAATATTTTAGGGAAGTTTGAGTGTCTGGCAACCTCTTACACACACATTCACACATTCAAATACACCCCCCACACACATTCCCACATTCATGCATACACAGACTTGTCCTAGATCAGCTCTCTCTCACCTCATTGTACTCATGGACACACGCACCGTTCACTCGCCTGTATATACACATATACACACACACACACGCACACACACACACACACACACACACACACACACACACACACACACACACACACACACGGCCTGGGACGCATGCCTGCGTGCACACACACACACACGCACACACACACACATGCGTGCTCACTCATGCAAGCACATGTACACACATGCGCATACGCACACACACACACCTATCTGCCTGCCTCTAATTAAACTCCCCTATTGCGACCACCCATGCAAACACACACGCACGCACACGCACACACACACACACACACACACATGCACACACACACACACATGCGCGCTCGCTCACACAAGCACATGTACACACACGTGCATACGCACACACACACACACACACACACACACACACACACACACACACACACACCTATCTGCCTGCCTCTAATTAAACTCCCCTATTGCGACCACCCATGCAAACACACACACACACACACACACACACACACACACACAGACACACACACACACACACACACACACACGCGCGTGCGCGCGCACACACACTCACAGACTCACCAAACTCACACACACACACACACACACACACACACACACACACACACACACACACACACACACACACACACACACACACACACACACACACTTACCTGAGACTACTTATCCCTCTGCATAAATTCACTCATGCAGCCACACACATGCACACTTGAGCACATGCCTCCAACACTACATGGGTAGCCTGTTAAAATCCCCAGTACTTCTCTCTAATGCAGTCATCATCATCATGATCAATTCCCTTTTTCTCATTTTCTATATGGGGGTGCGTGTCATATTAACTGTCACCCTCTCTCTCCTATCTTCTTCTTTGACACTCATGCCTGACTGTCACAGATCTTCTCTCACACAATCCATTCATCTCTTTGCTGGATGCCCTCATTTCATCTTGCCTTTTTCTTGTCTGTCCAAATTTTTCACCACCAGATTGTCTTCTGCTTTTCTGAATATGTTCCTGAGCACCACCATAATCTGTTCTCTTTGATCATTACTGCAATTGAAGCTATTTTGGTTTCTGCTGTTATTTCCTAATTTTTTCATCTGTCCCACAGTGTGCATCCTACCGCCTATCTTAAGCACTTCATTTCCATCACCTATTGGCTCCTTATCTGCTTTACCTTTACTGCCCAGGTTTCAGCATCATACAGTACTACAGGCCGCACCACTGGTTTGTACACCTTATTTTTCAGCTTCTTTGTTACTCTTCTGTCATAGACTACACCTGACACTCTGTGTCAGTTGGCTGCAGCCCCTCTGATTTTAGCTTTGACCTCTTCATTCAGACTTCTCTTCTCCTCAACTAACCCTCCCAAATACTTGAAACTGTTAACACCTTCCACTATCTTCCTTGCTATCTCAAGTCTCACCTTCTTCTGATTTCCCCAATTTGCTGCCATTACCACTGTCTTATCTATACTCAGTTTCATCCCATGTGCCTTCAGTTTTGCATTCCATCCCCCCTATTCTTTGCTGAATTTCTTGGTCAGAGTCTGCCTGTAATGCCACATTGTGTGCATACAACAGCTTTGTTGATCTGTCCTCTCTAACCTGTTTGCTAATGTGGTCCATCGCCAGTATGAGCAGCAGTGAGCTGAGAGCTCAACCCTGATGCACACCCACTCCCACTGGGAATCTAATGTGAGACCAAACACTGTTCATACTTGAGTCATTGGATCCTTGTACATAGCTTGCACTAATCCATTCAATGTTTCTGGGACTTTGAACCATCACAGAACTGCCCAAATCAGCTTTCTTGGGAATTTATCAAATGCTTTTTCCAAGTCTAGGAATGCCCAATTGGACTCTTTTCTCATCTCTAGCTTCTTCTCAACTATCTGTCACACTACACACAGTGGGTCGGTTGTGCTGCATCCTGATCTGAATCTGAACTGTTCATCACCCATCTTACTTTCTTCTGCTCTGCATTTTCATTTATCAATCACCCTCTCCAGAACTTTCATGTAATGTGATAGGGGTTTATTACCTCTGTACTACCTACAGTTTAAATGTCCTCTTTGATCTTCTACACTGGCATGAGTATGCTTATTTGCAGTCATCTGGGATATGCCTTTCTTTCCCCACTGCTATGAGTGCCCTCAGGAGCCATTTCTCCCTTAGCTCACCCGGCATCTTTATCATATCTGCTGTGACCTCATCTGAGCCTGCTGCTTTCCCTAACCTGATTTCCCTTAGTGCTGATCTTACTTCTTCTAGGGTGTCCTTCTCTTGTTCTCTCATTGCAGGCTGTGTCTGGGATAGTACTGCTTCTGCAGGATTTTCTTCATTCAAAAGCTGCTAGAAGTACTTCTCCTATCTGCCTTTGATATCCTGTGGACTGGCAAGTAGGTTGTTTCTGGCATCCCTTATGAAGGGTATATGGCTATCTTCATCTTTCTATCTTTGCCTTGTAGCCTGATACAGTTTCTTTGTGTCACCTACTGAGTTACTTTCCAGAAGCTGGTAGAGTCCTTCTGATGCCTTGTTCTTTGCTATTGCAATTCTTCGCTTAGACTCTTTGTTAGCCAACCAGTATTCTTTCCTAGCCAGGCCCATCTTTCCTATCTCCCACTTTTTCTTGCAAAACTCTAATGGAGTCTCACCCACTAAAAGTACTGGTTGAAAGTAAACTTTTGGCTAAGTTAATGAACACAGTAGGAGGTGGTGATTTAAGCTCCTAAGTGGTTGTATGAATCATTCACCAGTGTAAAATGTCTTACTGTAGGAATTTTTGGGATGAGAACCTATTCATTCCTTATCTGAAGAGCCATATCAGTCCATTTGTTTCTTTGGAAGGCTAATATCTGTCAGCACTGAATGGGAGAATGCTGATCCAATGGATCTCTCTAACTCCCATCACTGCAGTTGGCTTGCAGCCTTGGCAACTGTTGCCTGTCAGAAGAGGGGTATCTATGCTACCAAATATGTCTCCTTCGTTAAGTCTTATACTACCTGTACAGCACAGGCCTGCTAAGCTCCTTCTGTGGGTGATCCCCACCTGCAGCAATGTGAACCACCTTCCCTCCCTAAGGATGGGAGCATCAGCTGTTCACTCATATACCCCCAGGTTCCTCTGACATCCATGTCAGTAACTGAACACTAGTCAGCAGATGAATTGTGCCACAGGGTTGGACTCCTTTTCCTTTGTTTTTATAAGTTATCCTCATTTTTGCAATACGTGACATTCAAGACCTTCCTTAGGTGTTTCTTCTAACTCTTCCAGTGGGATTAATTCTCTGAGTGATTTTTATTAAGCCACTGGAATCATACCTAAGAGAATTTCCTAACATTACCTAGTGGTATGATAATAACTGCTGCAATCCACCCATTAGTGGTTGTAAATTTATCTGGCAGTTACCTGTCATACCATTCTGTGCTGCCTGCTATTGTTAAACCCTTATCATCTCTGGCTACTGCCCTGATATAGTTATCACAAGTGCTGATGGTAACCTATACATCGTTTGCAGTGAAATTACTTGTCAGGCCAGATTTAATGCTTGCAACATTGTTGTAACAGCTATAACTTCTGCCCATACATCAGAACTCTGCATAATATCATTCTATCAGGTCACATTAATAGCATATTTCAGCAGCCTGTAAATTTAGCAAATTACCATAATATCTGGCATATAACTTGCTCTCTTCATTTCAGTTAAGTTTAACGCTAACTGTACTTCTTAAAATGGTCTTGACATGCAATCTGTATTCTTGTTATGTTGAATGCATAGTGTATGCAAAAGAGGCAAAGGAACAGGAGATAACATTTTGCAACTGATATCACTGTCTAGGGTTTATATAACTAACTTGTCCTAATTAATTTAAAAACATATTTTTGAAATGTAACTACATCTGTGGGTTTATAGCTTAAGTATCAAATCCAAGCAGTTGTTGTCATACACAAAGACTACTGTTTCCTTTATAAATTGCAGTCAATTCTGTTGCCTGATTAATGCCAATCTATACTGCAATACCTACACTAAATGCACTTTAAATCAGAGTTCACTGACTTATTTATTTTTATTTATTTATTTTATTTGTTTACCGGGAGATGTCCGATTGGGCCAGAGGGCCTTTTTCAGCAGAGGCCCGGGGAGAAAAGCTCCATACATACAAAACAGAATTTAACAATCAAATTGAACACACATTAATTAGATTAGCATAGTCCAAAGCTACAAAAGCAAAAAGCAATATGAAAATGTAATTAAATACATAATAATTACAAAATAAACAAAGTTGGCCCTGCCATTGATGAAAGTTAAAACTCATGACTGAATAGTGAGAACAGTGTGATAGAGTTAGAAAAGAGAGGGCAAAATAATCTTCCGTTACTGTTATCTGTCAATCAGTATATGTGTATTTTACTAGATGAAACTGATTACTGAGATGAAGTTAGTATATAGCAGTAAATAACTGTTGCTGTGAGAAAGAGCTGGTTTAGGGTCGTAGTAAGGGGTCTACCTTAGAGTAAGGCAGGAGCAGAGCCAGAGTTTTGCCAGATGTTCCTTCAAGAGGAGATTGAAGTCATGAATGTTGTTTTTTTTTTTGTAGTAGGTTGGGGAAGGATGTTCCAGAGTTTGGCAATTTTGTAGGAGTAGAGGGAGGTGCCTTGTGTGTTGTGGGGGGTTTTGTAATTTTTAACATAAGTTTATTTGACGATCTTAGTGCCTTAGTATTGCTGTTGGGCTGGATTAGGTAGGTGAGAGTTGGTCAGTCATTTGGTTTGTAAATTATTTTGTGGGCTGTGGACATTTGGTTTAATATTAGTAGGTTTGGGAGTTCTAACCATTTGAGGTGTGACAGTACTGTGCAGTGGTGAGTTCGGTATGGGTGGCCTGTGGTGAATTTGGCAATTTTGTTGTAACATGATTCTAGATTATTTAGGTCTGATTTAAGAATGTTTGTAAATATTTGGGAGCCATAGAGGAGGGTGGAAAGTAGTTCTGTGCAGGCAGTGGCTAATCTGGCAGTTTCTGTAAGAAACGGTTTAATTCTATATAGGGTGCCTAGTTTGGAGTGGACTTTTTTGATGGTGAGGGATAATTGGATATTGAACCTTAGGTTTTCATCAGTTGAGACACCTAGAAGTTTGCTTTGGGTAGTGGGTACTATTTTGGCTCCATTTGTGGAAAGAATTGAAATT
Source organism: Protopterus annectens (assembly GCF_019279795.1). Classification (NCBI taxonomy): domain Eukaryota; kingdom Metazoa; phylum Chordata; order Ceratodontiformes; family Protopteridae; genus Protopterus; species Protopterus annectens. The sequence goes on from NC_056733.1 coordinate 1,306,594,008, forward strand.
GGGGTCAGACATGCTTTGGATTTGTTATAATTAAAAACACTAAACTTTGTTTTGTTTGGGTTTAGTATGAGTTGATGGTTATTGAGGCACTTTTCTATATCTTGGAAATATTTTTGCATTTTTATTTGTAAATCTTGTGGGGTGGGGGCTACACAGATGACTGTAGAGTCGTCGGTGTACTGGAAAATGGAGGTTAGTTGGGTTGCAGAGCTGAGGTTATTAGTAAAAATTGTAAAGAGAAGGGGGCCAAGTATGGATCCTTGGGGAATGCCAACAGTTATGGGTAGAAGGGGGGAGAGGGTGTTGTCCCATTTGGTGGCTTGCTGATGGTTAGAGAGATAACTATGGAACCAGGACAGGGATGATGTATTAAGGCCATGGGATGAGAGTTTATTTAGTTGGATTTGGTGGGAGATGGTGTAAAAGGCTTTTGTCATGTCCAGGAATATGGAAGAGACCAGTTGGCCTCCATTTATGAGATTTTATATGGTGTTTGTAAAAGATAGTAGTACTTCTCTTATGTTTTTAACACATTAGTGCATATCTACATGGTAATGTACTAGAAATGAGCTAGATTACAGAAACATTTGAATGTCTTTGAGCCTGTCAAGTGACTTCATTGAATCTCTCTAAGAATTTAATAAAAATGCCTCTATATTTGTTCTATGTTATCATCATTGGTCTTTTCCTCATCTGAGTTCTGTTTCTATAAATCAGTTCTAAGATGACTAACTGCCGAGTCTTGATACTGTTCTGGAGTCTGTGTTACTTTTAATTAATGCTCAGTCTGAGAGCTATAGGAGTTTTCTACTCACAGCTACAAAATGTGATTAAAACCCTTACCCTTCCATCTTCTCTACCGTCTTTCAGAAATTTCCTTCTCGTTTTTTCTTATTATTTCCGATTTATCTTTAATAGAAGCTTGCTGTATATATTTAATATGAAATTTTACAAAAAGATTTGATAGAGTGTATGTCATGTTGAACATTTTAGTCTGTAGCTTTTTTAGTATTATTTTTACTGAATTCTCAGTAAGTAGCATTAATGTGCAGGTCCCCCTGCTGTAGCAATTTTATCTAAAATCACAAAGCTATTCTGATGCCATCATATATAAAGGTGTGCCACACCCCAAATTCTATGACAAAACTCTTACCTTTTCCTTCATATTTTAATGCAGATCTTCTTTTGTTTTTATAACTTCTTCTCTCTCCCCATAGTTAGCTTCTATTCTCCGTTTTTGCTTCCCTGCTTTGTCAACTCGTACTTTGTAGGAATGCTTGTGTGTATTCCCTATATATATTCTACTTACACCCATATTGTCAGTTTCTTCTCTCAAGCTTAACCTTTTGTATTATTTTTGTTTTGGCACTGGTGTTGTTTGTGCATGTGTTATGTTGGTATTTGTCATTGCAAAGTAACATATGCCTTTAGTCCTACACTGATTAATTGCATTTGTTTCTTTATTGATTTTTCTGATTTGCTTTGGTCAATGTCTATTCACAAGAAACATAGTTCCCATCTATTTTGGAATTCTCTATTCTATTTCCTCTCATACTCCTTAACTTCCTCTTCCAGTATATCCTTCATATGCAGATGTACACCCAGATCAAATGAATCCTGCTTTGTTCCTGCACATTCAGCATTCATCATTAGTAACCCTGTCTTCCTACTTTGGTCAGCTGTGCTTTAGTCTAAGCTGCATGCCCCACATTCTAGTCAGTATTTTAGTTTCTCGAGCTGTCTATCATTCTTGTTTGCAACCGTCCTCATTCACTTCTCACCCCTCTCTTTCTTGTCAGCTCTTTCTTAATTTTTTTGTGTTTTTTAATTTCATTTTCCTCCTTTTCTTCAGGAGTGCCACCGTAGATTATGCCTTCTCTTCCTTTTCCTCTTCATCCTGCCCACTTTTAGATCTATTTCACTTTTCCCCTTCCTCTGTCAAACCCTTTCTCCTGATGTTCTCCACTCTGTGACTGAGCATTTATTTTGCATTAACTTTCTGAAGCTACTTTAATCTGCTTTCTGTATCTCTTTCCATAAATGTTTTTTTTATTCCTTCTCCTGCACTTCACATGAGAACCTAATCCAGCTTTTTCCCAACTGCCTTAGTCATAAACTCCCTCTGTTTTCCCAATATCCTCCTGTCCACTTCTCTGTTTTTTCCAGATTTCACCATTCAGTCTGAAGTTTTGCTCAAGCACTTATCCAAATCCTATCTGACTAGGGCAATTCTCAACTTTCTCTCTAATATTTTCTTTGTGTTGCTCTTTATCTTCTCTTCTTTTCCTTTCCTTTAATGCTTCACACTCTGTTTCCCTTTCTTTTCCACTGTTTCTATGTTTCCCTGTCTTTTTCCTGTTTCTGTTTCACTGATATAGAATTATGCTTTTGTGTACTTTTTTAGTAACTCTCTATCATTATGCCAAAATGTTAAATGTCAGAAATTTAACATTAACGCAGGTAGAGTGATTCCTGTAGTATGGGAAGAGAAGAGAAGAGAAGAGGAGAACATTTTCAGAAATTACAATCAACAACAACAACAATCAAGTAGTATACAGAAGCACATTAACAGCAACCAAATACATAATGCATACATTAAAACATTGTGAAAACAAACATTGATAACCCAATTTCATCTTTGTTATTTCCATTGGAATCAGAGGAGGTTGTCAATCTCCTCATTGCACTTATAAGGATGGCATGGTCCAGGATTCAAAACAGTACAAGACTAACAAGTATTTGCCAGCTTAATGAAACTAAAACTCCTTGCTGTCTCAATGAAGTCCATATAGAAAATACATTAAAGAAGACTACAGACTGATACTTCTAAAACATCAACTCCAAATGAGATCAAATAAAGATAGTTAATGACTCTGATAAGTGTCCCATCAATATATAGTAAACATCCAATATATCTGACTTAAACACATCATTTTTAACTTTTAAGATGTACAAATACTTCCTATTTCAACAAATTAACTCTGTTAAGCCCTACAACAGATTGCTTAAATTTACCCACCTTCTCATATTATCTTCTAAGAAGCACCCATTCAAATTCTCTAAATTTATTTCATAATAATTTGTTACTATATCTTGCAAGCACTTCGACTATCAATACTCAAACAGGTAAGAACCCCAGAATAGATAGCAAATGAAATCTACAAATTTGGATCAATCATATATGCCGGCTTACTCTTCTCTTTGGTGCTTTCCATCTTCCAACTTCAGAAATCATTGTCACTTCAGCTGCTCTTTGTCAAAAGTATTAAACAAGCACAAACCTTATCCTCACCTAATACTTTCCCAGAAAAAATGGTAACAAATAAACTATTCAGGTAACTACATAATATGCTTCCTAGTGGGCTATCCATGTCATCTGTTAATTCCTTACTTGCAATGAATGTCATTAATATTACCATAGCTTAGAATGCCTTACATTTAATATTACAGCCTAATAGTGGCATTCTCACCATCGATAGCACCCCATTCCAATAATCTGTCTCAAACATTTTACCGTTCTTACTATAACATTTCATGAGGCCGCGGTGGCGTTGTTGCCTCACAGCAAGAGGTTCTCCTGTTTGATTCACGGCTGGAGTGCCTTCTGTGTGGAGTCTGCATGTCCTCCCCGCGGTCGAGTGGCCTCCGAAAGGCATGCGTGAATGGGCGTGCCTTTGCTGAAGGTTAGGCATCAGGCTGGCAACTCAGCACCATAAAAAATCTACTGCCAATTATTAGCAGACAGGAGTTCCGCTGTGGTGACCCAGGGGAAAAGCCGAAAAGACAAGCAAAACTATAACAATCATCTATATCTAATAAACCAAATGAATGCATGGCATGCTCCTCTGTGGCAGAACACCAACAGATGCCCCAGCCTAAATATTCATTTCCTTCACATTTGAAAAGCCAATCGTATTTGAGCAATGATGCAAGCAATGCAACCTTCCCACACTTTTCAAAAATTCAGCACATTTTTAACAAGTAATAATTTTCTAACATGTTATTCATTTAATCAACTCCTTTATTTATCTTTATTATAATCATCCATCACTACCAATATAGTTAGACAACACCCCTCCAAAGTATGAATACCCATGAACCACTCCAAACATAATTATACATTAAGGAACAGGACAAGTTAGATGAAATATACATCTATCATTCATATTTTAAACAGTTATAACTCAACTTCAGCAGCTCTAATCACAACATGCTTCCCAAGTTTCAACTGCACCACATTGTCTTTTGTTTAATAAATAACTTATAAATGCTGTCCATACAGAAACAATCTTTCTTTTATGATCCTACTGTATAATCTACCAACCAAATCACACATTACCATGTAATCATTCATTATTTATCTGTAGACCCATAATAAAAAAGCCATAGAATCCTGTATCCCCAGTACAACAAACTGCCCAGTACTTCAAATATTGGTACATTCCCAGAGGGACAAAAGTAGTTCTAATACCTCAGAGTGCCAGTGTTGTCTTGGGCATTAATCTAATCACTGTAACCATTCAAAACACCAAGCAAATTTAATCTGTAAGAAGCAAAAGTTACCCAGAATTATTTAGCAGTCAGTGTATAACTCCAGTTAGCAGGTATGGATAAATTCTCCAAACCTAATATAAAGTTATAGTTATAAATTATCCAAACATAATATAAAGTTATAGTTCCTTTTGTAGTTCAGCATGATTACATATCTATGTGTAATATTCCTTTTTAGTTATTGCAGACAACAGTCTTTATTGTATTTCCATATTATCTGTACAGGTATATCTAGACTGACATTACATTCTAGTCAATATCAATAGAATGGTCTTGTTTGAAAATGCATTCCATGTTGTCCGTGTACATAATTAGCTTTCCCTAACCATCTCCTTCCAAATACAATAAACAGTGACCATCTTTGCAATTCAGATTTATCAGTCACTTTTATTAAGTCCCGCAGTATTTCTGTATGTATATTGAAAACAAATTAAATCATGAACGCACTCACCTTTGCTCGCCTAGACATACAGAAGAAAGGTGTCCAAATGTGAAACTAGTGACCCAAGTTTTGGAATTGAAACAGGCTGCTGGTAGGTTGGCTGGGAAAATAGAATGAAGGGGCTAATGGGAGAAAGGCAGGGAGGGGATTACTACCCGTGTGACCTCTGCTGGAGACCATAAGTCTCACAGCCTAACAGCAGACTTGGGGAAATGACACAATGTCCTTTACCTGGTGGGCAGATGTGTGCACCAGACATGCTGATGTCACTGCATGCCATTCCTCCTAAGGTTGTGATGCTTGCCAACTGACTCTGCTTAAAGGCTTCCTTTGCACTGTGCCCTGTTCACCAGATGGTTTTCACTCCCTAGCTCTTATGAATTGCTCTATAAGTCTGGCTTCTTGAGTAGATGAGGGGTGGGGCCTTCTCATTGAAGGTTAGGTCCTGGATGGCTTGTAACTAGTGATAAGGGTACTCATAGAGAGAGAGAAATGGGTTGTGAGTATAGGTCAGACAGCCAGTAATGTCTTGGGTGGGAAATAATGAACTGGAAAATAAATACTTCCGTCTTCTTACAAATCATGCTAAAGCTCCACACTTGTACAAATCATTGTAATCATCTACACTTATATTCAAATGCATGTTACTACAGCAGCCATTATACAGCCTGTATATGAGCTTGTTACCATTATCATACCCCTCAACCTGGGAGGACAAAGACCCAATATCAGGGACAGATTTCAATATTGTTCTTATAAACTTAGTAAGTTGCTAAAACCCATAGGTCTCATTCACTTAAGAGACCAATGTGGAACACAGACCCTAGCAATGTGTGAAAAACAATCAAAATGTGGAATAACCTATTTTTCTACTGCATAAAAATGCACCACTTCGATGGAGCCTGGGACAAATCTGAGCAGAATCAGGGACAGATCCAAAATTAGTAAGGAACACTTAAAATATTTCTAATATTACCATGAGACATTGGCAGAATAAGGGAATGTGAAATAACTTACATTTTCTGAAATAACAGAGGTTTATAATTCTAATTTGTCATTTAACTGTAATTCACAATCTTTTCTTTGAAAGTTGCTAGTTTTAAGAAGGATTAAAATGGACAAATGTAAAATTGGAGTCAAAATCAGGGACTGGTCAATACATAGACAAAATAAGGAAAGTAAAGTGAACAAAAAAATAAATAGCCAAATGCTGACACTTTAACTTTTACAGACAAACCCTACTCCTGTCTGAGCCACAGATTGTACACATTCAGCCACTTACCTCTAACCAATTAGGAAACAAAGCAGCTGCATGTACAAAAGAAGTCCACAACCCCTCAACAGCAGACAATCAGAGACAATAATAATAAGTCCAAAGTTATAGCTCCCACCAGCAGTCAGCAGTCCAGCAACAGCACTACTATGACCATTCCACTCCCAGCTTAAGTGACAAAGCAAATCTCAGCCCTTTTCGTACATCCTTTTAGATTTCCCTCTGGTTGTTTGTTGGTCTGGTACATCATCACTATACCCTGATGCATTACAGTAGCTGTCTGGCACCTCATTGTCCAATCCGTGACACTGTGTCCCTCTGGTAGTCCCGAGTCTCATCCATCCACAGCATGGTAAATTGAATCCTCAGATCTGGATAAAGAAACCATGATGAAAACTATAACAGCCCTCTTTGAAATCAAAACGATGATCTCTTTCACTCTCTGCACTCTGCAATACCTTTTTTGAATGTCTTGCAGTGGCATGAAGACTAGTAGAGGCACACAATTGGCTGAATTCTGTGAATCCTCAATAACTGTCTTTGCCTTAGAAGCAGTGACTTGATTGACTTTTATACCACAGTATTGATTGGCTGTAATTGCATTATATGAGCCAATCAAAAATCGCAAAGTGGAGCCAGCACTGTTCAATGTGAAACAGCAGAACAGTGGGCTAACTCATGTTAAATGTTGAGTGTTCCGCACAATCTGGAGCACTTGGCTGCTCAGCTAAAACCACATGATTTGTATTAACATGCATTTTCTGAATGATATGAAGTCTGAAGCTCAACCATCTGTTATTATTTAATGATTTCAATCTTTAATAGGTTGCCTAAAAAAAAAAACACAAATTTTATGAGGAGCAGGTGTAAAATATGAGAACAAATCTGGACATTCTACAAAATTCTGGACAGTTGAGAGGCATGATTCATTATCCATCTTCATCCAACTGTTGCATTCAGTAATCAATATTTTAAATCCACACTGTTAGTGCATATGACATTAGACTCCAAGGTAAATAAATGTAGAAATCTCCTTTGTAAATACACTGCAACCAATAGCTATTTTCAGACTTCCTACACTGTTTGTTTAAAAACTCCTCTTCCCATTATTACATACAATAAGCCACTTTATATTTCCCACCCTAACCAAGTCACCATAACAATAATCTTTGTATATGCATACATCATTTTAGCCATTTATTATTACAGTCAAATCAGTAAAAGTTTACCATTCACTATACAGTGCTGGGATTCAGGATAAGGATATTTTATCTTATTTATTTTGCAGCAGCTAAGATGGATTTTTTTAAAGAAAAGGAGTTTATAATTTTGTATCTAGGGGATATCCTTTTTGTGGACACCCTGATGGTTTCATTAAAGAACAGAAAAGGAGTGATAGGAAAGATTGAAAAAGGGGAGAAACCATCAAGAGGGTTGGTGCTGGAGTAGGTGGGATAGGATGGGCACTACGTTTTTGTTGGGGGACAGACCACCTACATTTTCAATTTTTTATGAGAGGGTTGTGTGGGTGGGAAATAGGGAACAGGGTGAAGGAGAAAGGGTAAGGGAGGAAGGGCTGAGGAAATGCCAGCTGGAATCCAAGTCCACAGAGCCTCAAACACATCCACTGGCAGATGGTGTTGTTTGGAGTACCCCGATGTTGAGGGGGTAGGGGCCTATGTTGATGCAGTGATTGGTACCAAATGAGAAAGCATATCTTCTCCATGCTGGATAGAGGCTTTGACTGGCAGAATTCTCCTGTCCTCTATCAGTACATCTTCCACCAAACTCAGAAACCCCTTTTCTGTGAGGCTTGGCAGGCTGCCATTTGCCAGAGTGCCTGCAGGACTGATGCCTCCACATCGACGCTAAAACAACATCCCTGGATGGGCTGCGGTTGAGCATTTCCTAATCTGGGAGGCACGTGCCTGGTCTGCTCCTGAGGGATTTGAACCTGTAGAAAAGAAAAGAAATGGCATAGAAACAAAACAAAAAAGGAGAAAAGAATGCATAAGCAAAATAAGAAAAACAGAGAAAAGGTGGGGAGAAACAAAAAAGGCACAATAAAGCCACACTGCACTATTTACATGCAAATTAATACAATATTGAAATACTGCAGCAAAATCTTTACTGAAGTAAAACTTGTGTATGGGAAGTGCTTATACATACAATGGGTAGTGATTTCAGATGTACTTTTATAGTTGGGAGAATGATAACAGGTGCTTATGCATACTTGTGATGAATTGAAATGGCAAGAGCTTTTGACTTGTTAAGGGGTGTATGTTTCTCTCAAGTTATGTACTTACAGTACATTGAACACAGTACCAAAAAACTCTAATTATTGCAGTTAATCAGGTTAAAAAATCAGGTTAGAGGATATTTTTCTTGATCTCTTAAGTTATTAGTTACATTTCTTTCATCTGCAAAGCTATACTAATACTTTCTTTAGGAGTTATACAGAAATCATTTCTAAAATCATTTGTTTCACTTTTATTGTTAACATTATATTACTATAATGATTTCTTAAACATACTATGAAGTAGTAAGACAAAAATATTCTCTTGTACACTTGTTTTACTTATGGGAAGATTCCACCAGTCTCTCTGTTCTTTCTTTTGCTGCTAGCTGTTATATCTAATTTCTTCCTCAGCTATGATTAAAGAAAGAAGACCAGATCTTGTCTACCCGTATCTGAATTTCTTCTATGTATAAATTTAAATATGTCTGTATTCCTGTCTAAACATTATCTCCTTTTTTCTTTTTTCTTTTCACTTGCATATGCATACCTGTATGAATTAGTACAATGTGGCTCAATACTGTACTAATTCAAATAATAAATAAATAATAATAATAATAATAATAAATAAATAATTACCCTTCATTCCAAAGGAAAATATTAAGTATGAAATGTGCCTTGAATGTTGTTTTCAAAATGCACGTGGCACTGTGTTTTGGTATAACTAGAGTACCAGTACTGAAATGTATCATTTCATGGAAATGTGCATTTATTTTTCTGAATTAATGTGTCTGATTTAATAATGTTAATCCCAGCCTATCCAAAACTAAATATATTGGTCAAAACTAACCCACAGGACAACCCTCCATCCTAACAAATAGTTTCTCCATAGGAATGTATGTTTCTTCTAATCATCACTATGAGAAACACAGCAAATAAAATGCATTAATTCCATGCCTGTCTCGAACAATACTGTCCAGAGTTAATAGTGGTAACTGAAACATGGCTAAAACCCCATATAAATGACACTGAAGTTATACCCCCCCAGGTTACAACAATCATAGTCTTGACAGAAAAAAAACAAATGTGTAGGAGGCCTAGCAATCATATATAAAATAATATAGAACTACTTAACCCTAACATACCAACATTTAGTAATACAGAAATTACCTGCACTAAACTCAAAATAAACAACAACAAATCCATTACCATCATAGGAATTTATATTCTTCCTGCAACAATATAGCAACAATAAAAGCTATTCTGCACTGGACATTTCATAACATATAAGAAACTATCATAATAGGTGAGTTTAATGCAGATTGGCTTACCTGCAACTCATATAACCCCTCAAACTCCCTAAACTTATATGGCTTCTCACAATTAGTCCAGTCTGCAACATAAATTGACAAAAAAAAAAAACAGGCAATCAGTCTTAGACTGGCTATTAACCGACATAGATTCTAACAGCTATATCTCTGGCTGTCTCCCAGACAGTTTAAGTGATCATCTCCTAATCTACCTGATCATGCAATGACTCCACCCAAATAGAACAACCAAATATAGTCAAGGACATAATCTAAAAAACTTCAACAACAACAACTTTATCTCCATCCTATACCGGTGCAACAGGAACCACTAAAGTTACTACCCCTAGATGAAGTTGTAGCCTATTTTAATAGCACTTTCCTGAATATCCTAAACAAAATAGCACCGATTAGAACAAAAACGGTAAAATCTACACCAGCCCCTTGGCTAACAAAATATACAATGTACCTACTAAAACAAAGGGACAAAGACTGGAAATAATGGCATACTAACAAAACCCAAGAAAATTTACTAAACATTAGGCACTTGAGAAATCTCGAAAAATCCTAAAAGTTTCTGGTCCTCCATAAAAAAAAAAAAAAACACTACTCCACCCTGGCCAATCTTTCTCTCCAACCCCTAAAACTAATAACAAAGACAGTATAGCTTCTCAGTTTAATTTCTTCTTCACAAGCTCAATTCTTTCACTCATCAAGAATAACACCCGTTTTGACCCCAGATCCACCAAAGAACACCACAAAATTCTCATTTCAAACTGACCAAACAGCCACTATAAAAAGATGCTGACCAAACTTAAACCTACTACCTTAGCAGCTGACAATATTACTCACAGAATAGCTAAAACTAGCAGCAGATGCACTCTCCTACCCTATTCCGATATTAATTAACCACTCAGTTACAGAAAACCATGTCCCATCCATCTGGAAAATGTTCTACATCATTCTCTTAACTCTTCTGAACTCTCAAACTACAGACCTATAGGTATTCTATCCCCTCTATCCAAAATACTAGAAAGTACATCCATAACCAACTCATTAACTACCTTGACAACAACCACTTTCTCATTAATGCGCAGCATAGCTTCTGACCAAACCACTGTACCAAAATTTTTTATAAATACCATCAACCAACACAGAAACAAAGGCGATCTGGTCTCCTCAATCTTTGTAAATCTGTCTAGAGCATTTGATGCTGTCTCACATCAAAAACTACTCCTTGAAATATTATCCCCCTTTCTTAGTCAATCTTCCCTATCATGGCTCCTCAGTTACTTAACTGGGCGGCAACAAACAGTTAAATGGCAGCAAGAATTCTCTTCTGTCTTGCCAGTCACTGTTGCAGTCCATTTACAAATAAACTACACACAGTAGCCAAATGAGCCAACATCATGCAATATGGAGATGATTCTACTCTGTTCTGCTCTGTGCAAACTTTTCCAGAATTGCAAGAAATAACACAGCACTCTTTTGCATCAACTAAAACCTGGCTAAACAACTCCCACCTGCTAGTTAATGTAAATAAAACAAAGCTAATTTTTTTATACCCAAGCAATTTACAGAACTGACATCCTAATTTAACATCTACTCACCAAACAACACAAAAATAGAAACAATTTCTGAAACAAAAATACAGTGTACTAGGCCTTCTAATAAACAATACCAACAACTATCAAACAAACACACATGAAACAAGAATCCATCTATAGGTTAAAGCCATACGTCTCAGACTCAGCTAGACAATCAATGTCCAGAACCTTCTTACTGTATGCTACACCAGTCATAAGTTAAATAAAACTCAAAAGGAAAATTAGAAGCATGTTACAATAAAATAGCCAAATGTGCCACAGATTCTCCATACAGAACTCACCACTGTGAGATGCTAAAAGAATTACAATAGCTAGAATTACCCCACTACCTGACTTTACTCAATTAATCACTGTCCACAAGCTAATGTACTCACCAGAAAAATGTCCTGGACTTTAAAATCCACATCAACTGTACTACAACAACAGAGACCTAAGATCATCTAATAAATCTCTCCTGCAAGTCACTAAATCCAGTAATTCTTCTGATGACTCTTTCAATAATAATTATATCTATAAAATCTGGAATAATATCCACTATCCACTCAACACTGAGCATAAACTAAATATCTTTAAAAGCTCAACTTAGACAACACCTTAATGAAACCTGGCTGTGCTACTGTGCTAAAATCAATTAAATACTAACCGCATATCAATTCATTTTCCATTATTAACAACCTACCAAACTTCTAGATCATCTCCTACATGTACAACAGCTCCATTCCTTTTATCTCCCCACTATATGCCAGCCCACTAAATACTTTTACACTCCCTTATTTTACCACCACTGTGCACACTCTATATCCATAGCCACTTTTAACACATAACCCCCCCCACTAACTACATACCACAGTATACTCATCTCTCCCCTTTAGTCTCTATCTTCCACGACTAAGCTTCTCTATTCCCACTCGTAACCCTATCCTCTAACACTCTACCAAATTCTCTTCTTCCACCATCTCTCAGCATCCTGTCATAGCTCTCTCCCCACACTACCTTCATCTTCTATCCTCACCCTTTCTCCATACTCTGAAGTTATACTTCTGCACATCATCCTTACTCAACTTTCACACTCTACCTTAGGCTGCCAATTGTAATATTTATAAGCATATCTCTGCTTGCCCATAAATCATTCTTGAAATACCACATTTTTTTAGCCTCATACCTCACTGATCTATAATGTATTTTTCTATAAATATCAGTAATCTGTTCAAATCATGTCTATATTTTGTTTATTGTATATATTTATGTCTGTGAATCATGTATTGCATTCCCAGTGTAAAACAAAAAACAAACAAACAAAAAAAATAATTTTTGTAAGTTTTTGAAATTTTTGTAACAATGCTTATGTTAACTAGATGTGGAGCTTTTCTTTCTGGGCCACTGCTGACAATAGACCTTTTCCAGTCTGACTTTTCCAGGCAAAAACAAAAATAAACAAATAAATAAATAAATAATACTGAAGTAAAACAGCATGGTCTCAGAAAAGTCTGTGCTGGTCAATCACTTGGCACAAATACCTCCACCCCATCCCCAACCTGCAGTCTAAGTTGGTATGGTGTGGGATTTCAGCCATGTTGTGTGTGCAGATGAAAATACTTCTGAACAAACAACTGTGTTATCAGCTGTTTTAGTTATATTTGTGTGGCCTACAAAAAAACTACCTTCATATAATGCTATATATTTATAACTCTTTCACTGCAATGGTAATAAATTACAAATGTGTAACTGCATTTCTTAATTTCATAACTTTATATATATAGTCACCATTATTGATACCTGTGAAGTAATATATGATTTACACAGTTACATATACAGATTATTATTTTAGTACTTGACATTTCTACTATTATGATCTATCACATTTTTAATATTCCTCTTTGTTCAAATGATGCGAGCATAATTACAAACATACTCCCAATTTCTTACACATTTCATAATAGCAGTACAACTAATATTTTCAGGTACACAGATCTGTCTTTGCCAATACCTGTATTAATACAAACTTTTTAAACTCTTTTTACTTATATATGACTCCGTTAAAAAAAAAGTATTTTACTAACTATAAAACGGTGGCCTTCTTGCCACAAGTTAATCTACCTGCACGGCCAGCTAGCCAGCCCTACGCTTCTCCAAGTCTTCACACCTGTGATGGCACTGATGACCAGAGCAGGTTAGATCTGTCAGGGTTGACAGGTGGTCACCCAACTCCTGGCAGATATCAATCTTTTTCCATGTGCTATGTTTTGTGCATATCCTGATCTTCTCCCAGTATGAATCATGCAAAAGGTAAAGCATGATCAAGGTCTCTTTATCAGACCGGCTATTCACAAGGCCTCACGCCTTCACAGGAGTTTCCATCGGGTCTATATCATGCCATCAAACTGCCACATTGTTGAGCCTCCACACCCCATGCTAATTATATATACCGACTCTGAGATCACACTACAGTTGGGAAAAGAGCAAATTTCCTGACCCCCCTACTGTAAAGCGATCTCCGTCAGAATGGTTCTATGGACTGCATTGTTGATGAAATACCATTTGACATGTGGCCACTTGATGGTATGCTATAGACCTGTTTACATCATTCAAAGAGCCAGAACAAGAATGAGGAAAGTATGGCGAGAGATGTATTGAGCAGGGTTAGAACCAGTCCCTATTGGGTGTGACATCACCTTATCCAAACCCTTTTTGCTAGCATGCTTATTACAGTAGGTATTCATACTATCAGCAAGTTTGGTGTAACCAAAACTGCTTGATCACATACTGATTTCTTTTTAAAGGAAAACACTTCCTTTCCATGTGTCATAAAAATTTGCATCTACCTCAACAGACACCTGCAACAACTGGAGAGACCACAGAGTTTTCTCACCAAGAAATTACAGAGTACACAAAACAAGTCTTATGAAGAAAGACTGAAAGCCCTGTCACTGCATTCTGTCTCCTATAAGTTGCTATGGGATGAACTGTGCCTGGCTTACATGGCAGTCTCTGACCCAGCCCTGATGGAAATGCTACACATTCATAAATCAAACTACAGGAGTAGCACTCGCTCCAGGGATCTTAACCTAGCCTCTGACAAGAACAGATCATGCTGGAGAGATAGATACTTCTCCCAGACACTGCCACTTCTCTGGAACAAACTTCCAATTCACTTGAAACAGAGCCCCTCCCTGACCCTCTTCAAATGCAACCTAGATCAATGGATGGGTGACTGAAAATTTCACTCCTGGGGTGGTGCTCATTTCCCTCCTGGACAAAGGAAGTCATTTACCTACCATAGACCCTTGCATCTGTGAACTTCACTTACCTAGCCACTGACAATAGGTGCATCTCCGGATAAACATGGCTAGGCTTGTAAGGGCTCTATGGCTGCTAGCTTCCTGTGAACCTATGAACTTATAAATACATGGTTAATAAGTTGCATTGCTAATGTTTATTGAAAAACGTTGTTTTGTACTCTAACATCAGTGTGTGTCATGCAGTACAGTAGAAATGCTATTTTTTTTTTTTTTGTGGGAGGGTGTCAATATGTATGTGATTGTTTACGTTTATGACTTTGTGATTTGTTTGAGTTGCTAAGGTGTGACAAACAGTGTTGGATAGGCAAGGATTAACATTCAATTTGCTGTAAACCTGACATTCAGATTATTCTATTTTTGCTTTTTTAACTACATTCTTATATTTGTCTAGTCTAGGATCATTTGGTCATTCCCATAGAAAGCTTGGAATAGCTGTGGAGTGTTGTAGACTTTGAAAGCATCCACAGCCCATCCATGGTTTTCTCAAATAAGTTCATGTAATGATGGATACACTTTCACAATTGGTGAAATGCTGAATTTTGGTGATATAGCTTGGAACATATTTAGTTATCACTACAATTCATAGTGATGTATATATAAATTATCCTAATTTGCATATAAAACATGTAAGTGGCCCTGAATTTTCACCAATAAGTTGAACATTACCATATTATTTCACAAACAGCCAAAATAGGTGGCAAGTTTATTAGGATACCCCAGACATAGTTTTTTTTAAGTATTATTTTATAAGACACAATAAATGCATTAATTTATTACAGAGATTTCGCTGTGCATTAATATGCATGTATGATGAATCTGATGTTTTGATACTGACAGTGAGGAATAAAGTGCATGACAATGACAGAGGATAAGGCAAGTTGTTTTCTGGTTGATTAGTGTGATTGAATGAACTGTAGTTAACATAAGATTGCACTTTGCATGGATATATTGAGATTTCTATTAATTCTTCATATTTCTTTGTGTTAAGTAGCAGTTATTATGGGTAGCAGGGATAGCTGGCCAGTGGTTTGTACTTAAACAGCTGATGTCATCCAAACATTAGTGTAACAGTGTCCAACTGTAGCCTTTTTTTTTACTTGTAACAGTGTCCAAATGTAGCCCTTTTTTTTACTTGTAACAGTGTCTGACTGTAGCCCTTTTTTACTTGTAACAGTGTCTGACTGTAGTCCTTTTTACTTGTAACAGTGTCCAACTGTAGCCATTTTTTTACTTGTAACAGTGTCCGACTGTAGCCCTTTTTTTACTTGCAACAGTGTCCGACTGTAGCCCTTTTTTTACTTGCAACAGTGTCCGACTGTAGCCCTTTTTTACTTGTAACAGTGTCCGACTGTAGCTCTTTTTTTATTTGTAACAGTGTCCGACTGTAGCCCTTTTTTTACTTGTAACAGTGTCTGACTGTAGCCCTTTTTTACCTGTAGTACTAATCTTGATCCCTTATTCTCCAACTGTACTTGTAGTACTACTGATACAGAATAAGGGATCAACATAAAGGATAACTTCAGCCATCAGGAAGCCTGTGTCCTCTTGGCAGCACTTAGAACATATGGAGGACTTTTTTTTTGGTAAAGGGCAGCCCAGACAGGCTGAGAGGAACAAGTCCTAGAGTCAAGCAGTTGTTGAAGTTAATGCAGTTGAAGGCAGAAACCGAGCATTGATACAGTGCAAGAAAAGAGCAAATGATACGGTAGCACTTCTGAAGAAGTCCTAAATGGAAAAGGATGAAATAATTTATTTGAATAAACCTGTTTATTGCTTTGATTCAGTGGAGTTCTTGGATTTTGTACACCCGCTGCCCAGTCACCTTGTTTTTTTAGTTTTATAGTTATATTTAGGAGGCAGCCTGAAGGAAGTGGCCGGCAGTGCTCAAGTTTAATGGTAGGTTCTGTCATCTCATAACATGTTAGTAGCTTTGCAGAATGTGACAGTTCAATGCAAAGTCAACCTCAGTTTGACATAGCATTCACTGCTGTACCAGAGGAACACCCCAGAACCTCTACACCAGTATCGCCACACCCAGAGGAACACTTTGAGGATGATGGCAGACATCCAGAGGTAACACTGTCCACAGTGACACATTTACAAAGGAGAACCAGGCAAAGGAATTTCTTACAATTACCCAAGGAAACACATAAAGCATTGGCTGCCCGATAAGAAATGTGCCATGGCATTGTTAGGGCTCAAAGTACTGCCACAGAGAGTCAGCAGAAAATTGTCAGAGTCCTGCAGGGTATGCCTGATGATTTCCAGCATTACTATGAAATGGCAGAGAGGAATAATGCCACGGTCAGACTGATGCATAGTATGGTGGTACCCCAAGCATCACTTGCCACCTGCATTCATACAGTAATTAGGACATACCAGAGTCAATCTGGACTCAGTCTTATGAGAGGTAGAGATAGATATATGGGGGGAGATCACACAATACTACCACTGATTTTCACGACAGTAATGTCAGTATTCACAGCGAACAATCTCAGCACATTTCACATAGACCATGTTAGCAGTCATCTACACGTAGCAGTACCTCACATTCCAGGTCAGTGTCAGATCAGTGACAACAGGATCACCTTTATCAAGTAGGACACAACATCAGACTAACTCACAGTTCTCAAGGTAGCATCTCCTCCAAATCAGTTGCACCATCACCTGGCCTATCAATGGGAGATGTGTAGGACTCATTTGATTTTGAACTATTGCGAATTAGATTCATTGACACAGCTTTCTGTTTAGTTGGACTGGGGTTTGGGGGAGGAGGTTTTTATATATATATATATATATATATATATATATATATATATATATATATATGGATCTAGGATGTTTGCTCGACTGAGCAAATGACCGAAATCCAAACGGCCGGGCATACTTACACAAAAGTGCTTTTCATAGTAGAAGCACTTTCACATAAGTATGACTGTTGCCGAGGCTGTGCTACAGTGCAGGTAAGGTAAATTTCCCTTTTCTCCACTGTAGTGCGGTCTCGGAGGGAGAATATTAAAGTGGGGGGGGGCACAGTAAATGCAGTGCCTTTTTTTTTTATGTCACAAGCTTTAATGAAAGCAGTTTTTCGATAAAAGTGCTTTTGTTAAAGTGTTTCCGGGTTTTATGGATTCAGACATTTGTTCAGTCAAGCAAATGTCCTAGATCCATATATATATATATATATATATATATATATATATATATATATATATATATATATATATATATATATATTAATTTCATACTTGTGAAACTATTAGGCATACTATGAATGAACATCTGGGAAAAAAACACTGGTACATGGATTACTATTTCTTCAGGTAGCAATCACCTAAAACATCAAAATAATAATGAACAAACATTTTTAGGCAAAATACATCATAAGGAAATGTCACAGTAAAATGAGCATCCTGCCATGTAAACTTAACTTCCTTCACTATACCCTCCCCACTGCACACATGTTGACAGTTTCTGAAGTCAGAATTTATTTTGTATAATGGTATAAATGTTGCTATAAAACTAATCTGATGGACTGAAATGGTATGTATAAATGAAAGCATTATATACATTTGTAATACGCTACCTCATGAACAATTTCATTGTTGTCAGTATTGTGTACTTTTGCACCATTAACTAATAATTAAAGCTGAAGTTATTCATAATAACAGACAAAATTGTGAATTACTTCTGATGTGATGCCTCTCAATATCACTGAACAAGAAATAAGCAAGCAGTCAGACATGTCAACAACACGAGTATTATTCAAACAGGTAATAAATAAAAAATATATATTTTAAGAGGAAACAGAATGTGAGATTAACAGTGACAGCAGATCATGCTCTACACAGATTAGCCTGCAAATATCACTGGATACATTGATTGTACTCTGTTTTTTACAGTAAAGGAAACACTAATCTGAATGTCTTGGTCCATAGTTTTGGACTAGATACCACTTCTTTACCTGCACACCCACATGCCATGCATTAGCCTGCCACATGGGGTCCCTTATTACTTTTGCCAGCTGATCATCATTAGTTACAGTGGGACTAGAACTGGGAGCTGCAGTGACAGCATGGGTCACTTCACCACTAGAGTGGCACATCATCATATTATGCAGAATGCAACAGGCAGTAAACATCCTGCATGCAGTAGCTGGGTCATATTGAAGGGCATCCCTAGACTCATAAGGCACCCGAAATGGCTCTTCAGGAGGCCAAAGACCTTCTCAATGACAATATGGGTCTAGGAGAGGGATGTGTTATATACCTCCTCTGCAATACCAGATGGATTTTTCACTCGAGTCATGATCCATGGCTCCAGTGGATATGCAACATCACCTGAAAAAAAAAAAAAAAAGACAGAGTGAGAGAAAAAGTTTGGATGGGCGAGACAAAACAGAAAAAAAATACTATACAGGAATACAGTTTAACCTGAAAAACTAATTAAATACCATATAATAAAATAATGTTTCTACTTACCAACAAAATGACTACTTGTCATGCTACCATGCAGGAAGAAGCAGTGCATTGAGCTAGTGTGCCAGATGTGGGAATTATGTGCACTGCCCTGATGCTGGACAGAGATGTTGGTGATGCACCCCAATGCATCACACACTACCTGGAAATTGATGGAATAGTACTCCTTCCTATTGTGGTACTGCTTCCCCATGGAACAGCAGGGGTCCTAATTGCAAGACGGGTGCACCCTATTACACCAAGTACCTTAGGGAGACATGCAAACCCATAAAAGGCAAGCATGGTCCTGGTTTGGTCCTAAGGTGACACTCGGAAATTGATGTGTTGATCCACATGTGCCAAGAGTACATACAGAAACTGCTGCAGTATCCTCAAAGCAGAAGCCTGTAAGAATCCCAATGTGTCCCCAGTCTGTCTCTGGAAGGTCCCTGCAGCAAGTATAATGAGGACTATACATATTTTGGTGTCATCAGGAATTGGAAATCCATGCATTCCTCTTGTGCCCCTATGGGGGTCAAACATTCCCACTAAGACCCTCATAATGTCTCTGTCCACTTTGAATCTATGAAGTATTTCCTGATTATCCAAGTTATAATGAGTAATCCTTTGTTTATATTTTTCCCTTCTTGGTGGGCAAATGCTGCTGGTCGCAAGCGGATTTGACCAAGACAAGCAGCTCAGACCTAGATATAACAAAGCTCTCTGCAACTGATAGAATTTTTGCTTATTGCAACTCTGATAGATTTGGCAATGCTTTCCTTTATACAGTGCATCTGCAACCAGAACCAGAAAGTGGGGAAAACTGACTATGAATCTCAAATGGTATACTTCATTAGCATACAAGCATTTACACCACTCCTCATTTCCATGTCATTATTTGCATAATCACATTCAAGGTCATCAGGCATTGGCATAAATGGCCTCTATAAATTGCAGCTCACCTGCACTCATTCAAGCACATCTCCAAAAGCCTAAGCACAATTGGGCAAATGACTGTGAAAACCAGACAAAGTAAATGGCTTTCAACTCAAATATTTAAATATTAACTTTTAAAATCTCTGTACAATAAACCATTTCAAATGCCCCCTTAAATTTCCTTCTTATATTCATGCACAACAGTAACCCCCTTCTGAACAATGAGGTTGGGTTGCAGGACACATAATCAATCAGATTTCTTTTTGAATGTCATACCTTTCCCATTCATCCTCAATTTCCACAAAAATCTCATTATCAGTTACTTGTTTAGAACTTCCTGCTCAGTCTTGTCACTCTCTGTTTCCTGCTACTACAATGCCTCATAAATATGAGCTACTGCTGGTTTTACATTTGTTAACAGTTGCATGGAAGATTTAATAAAAAACTTCGAACTCTGCCAGAAGTCAAATTGTAGCTTATTTTTCTACTTAATCTCTTTAATAGCATTTGCAACCATTGGTACAAAGTTGTAGATGAGAAATTATAATAGATAAACAATAGGTGACCTTCCACCAAACAGAATTTTCTTCATTGTCACAACTTGAACAAAACGTATTTTTTCCATGCCAGTATTATAGACAAGCTCACCAGCCTGAACATAAACCCCTACGTCACGAGATGGGTTGCCAACATGCTCACGGACAGAACACACATGGTAAGAGTTGCAGGAGCTAGGTCTGACTCTAAACCGGTTACAAGTGGCATTCCCCAGGGCTCAGTCCTAGGACCCCTCCTGTTTGGCATATACTTCTCAGAGATACAGGCAAGCACTGGAGGACTATGGCTGACCAAGTTCACAGACGACTGCAAACTAGGGGCTATAATTGACTCTCCGGCTGACACAGACATCCTCCAAAAGGGTCTCACTGAGACAGATACCTGGTGTCAAAACTATGGCCTCAAGCTAAATGCCAAAAAGTGCACAGTCATCCCCTTTGGAAAAAACAAAGTACCCACAAACTACCACATTGGTGGTAGCCCCCTAAATACAGAAGACGTAATAAGGGATCTGGGGACCCAAGTAGATAGTAACTTCTCCTTTGATAATCACATTGCCAAAGTGGTTGGAAAATCCTTCTATGTGGCCAACCTAATCACAAAAGGGTTTGCATCCAGATCGAAAGAGGTCATTGGGCCCCTCTATGCATCACTCATCAGATCCATCATAGAGTACAATGCCCCATTTGGGATGTACCTTACAAGACACCTGCAACAACTGGAAAGACCACAGAAGTACTTCACCAAGAGGATCACTGGCCTCAAGCAGATGCCCTATGCAGCTCGACTGAAGAAATTCCATCTGTACTCGGTTGCATACCGCCTACTCAGATGTGATCTCTGCCTGACATACAAGGCCATGTCCAACCCAGACTTGATGGACATGCTCCATCTAAAGAAAACCATATCCCCTTGAGCCACACACTCCAGGGATGTAAACCTCACCACAACAATAAATAGGACATGCTGGAGGGATAGATTCCTGCACCAGAGACTTCACATGCTCTGGAACAAGATTACAATCTACATTGGGCAGAGCTCCTTGCTAACCCTCTTCAAGAGAAACCTTGACGAGTGGATGAGAAACAGAAAGTTTACCCCAGGGATCACTTCAATGGCTCTGCTGGACAGAAGCACAGAGAACTAATCTAAGGGGTGGTGAAAGCCAACACATTCCGACTAGGCTTATAAATGCCTTTGGGCAGATAGCCTAGTACTTACCTATGTACCTATGAACCTATAAAATGTACCAGAATTTTCCTTCATTTCCCATATTTCCTCTCTGCCAACCCCTGTTGCAGTTGATAAATCTTTTAATCTTCAGTTCACAATCAGCAAATCCAGTCTGAAATGCCATTTTATTTTTAATAAAGTCCAGATAATGTTAAAATCATCCTTCTAACACACCACTTATTCTTAGATTTCTTTATGCTACCCTTTCCTCTGCTTTATAGGTAACAGCTTGGAATTTGTGCTTGTATTCTGATCCTGATGAGAGTAGGAGCAGGGTGCATTGATTCCTGACTGTTTCTGGTTGGAGAGTGAGTGTCTGTGCTTAGTGTACCTGATTGGTCTGGTTGCTATTCGAGGCGTCTACCAGAAAAAGGCTACAAGCCTGCAGACCCTTGCATCATCTGGGACAAGACTATGGATCACCAAACAGGCCTTGGCCTGCTTCTCTTCTTGGGATTGGTGCTAACATTTTGCTTCTGGTGAGAGAAAAAGCAAAGGAGTATTGTATCCCAACAGACTGAAGCTATGCTGAGACCAGCATTAGTAGTAGCTAGGCAGTAGCCATTCATGTGACTCCCTTCTTTTTATCATTCTTGACAAGCTAATTCTTTGTTTTTAGTAAGGACTGCTTGATTTCTTCCTAACTTCAGAATATCTGCCTAAATACTTCATCCTTAAATTTTCAGGGTCTATGTATTGGTTTCCCCTTGAGTGTTTGGCAGTACTCTGTACAGACTCAGACACTTTGAGTGACATTTTCCTGTAAAAGGCTTCAGTACTTAATATATTGAGCTCATATCCAGGCATGTCTAAAGGTCAGTTTCCTGTGCTTTCTCCTGTCAAGCTGGTGAACTTGGGCATTCTGAGGCAGTGTAGCAACTGCCTCATGTACACAAACAACCCTCTTCTCTTACATCCCAACACTATGACTTGTGAGAGATGCACGTATATAGCCAAACTGGAAGCCAAGCACTCTCCAGCCAAGATTGGATTAGCCAATCAAGAGGAGAAGGATAACACCTGCACCACACCACATTCAACACATAGCCCTCCAGAACATACACCAACACAAAACACACACCTACTTTCGCAGGGGCTCTCATTAAAAATCTGCTCAAACAACAGAGACCTCCGAGGCCGAAATGCAAACAACCACCACATCCCAGCACAAACCATGAGACACATAGCTCACATAAACAGTGTGCCACTCAACAAAAGCCCATAAGGCAAAACAACTTACCCAATACACTAGTCATAGGTGACTCAATAGTAAGGCACACTGATGTCTCACTCACTAGGTTGAATAAGGAGAAAGTTATGGTCAGCTGCCTGTTGGGTGCTAGGATCCGCCACATAATGCACGCACTTAGGTCGCTCTTCAACAGGTACAAATATGACTCTGTCATTGTCCATGTTGGTGTAAATGACCTGAGATGTATCTCCCTGGACTACATGAAAAGAGACATAGAGGAGCTCTCTGATCTTGTAGCCCAGGCAGGTATGACCCTAACTCTGAGGAGCATCCTACCGTCACCCAGAATGATACCACAGTACAAGCAGAAAATGATTTACTTCAACAATTGGCTAAGTTTCTGTGTCATTCTAAGGGGATCCAGTATCTGTCTGCCTGGGATGACATGATTGACAGACCTTGATGCTTCACCTGAGATGGCCTGCACCTGTCACCCCACAGATTCTGGATACTGGCCAA
The DNA here is from genome assembly GCF_019279795.1 of Protopterus annectens. NCBI lineage: Eukaryota > Metazoa > Chordata > Ceratodontiformes > Protopteridae > Protopterus > Protopterus annectens. The sequence continues at coordinate 1,306,617,618 of NC_056733.1, forward strand.
GGCTCTTGCCACCTCTTAGTGCCTTTTTTAGGAAATGTCCTAAAGGCAAAATGACCACCACTACAGCTACAAGCAAACAAAATCTGTGGGTTATGCTACTCAACACTAGAAGTCTAAATCTCAAAATGCACTCACTTGAAGCACTCCTTAAAATGGAGAACATTGACATCTGTGCAGTGACCGAGACCTGGTTCAAGGCTCCGAAGAGCACCCCGGCACTACCAGGCTATAATTCATACCACACCTTTCGACCCCTAAACCTGGACTGAAGCACTAAAAGCAGTGGTGTCTCCATCTTCATAAAGGATATGTATATCTCCAGACTAGTAGCCCAACATAATGCAGCAGAGATACTTCAGGTACAACTAACACTGGTTAAAACTGAAATCCAGGTTGTACCTTGCTATAGATTCCTCACCATGTTCCAAGACTCCCACTGCACATTCCTAAACACACTGGAAAATATTAGGGTACAACCCAATACCCGTATACTGGGAGATTTTAACTACCCCTCCATTAACTGGGAAAATTACTCATGTACCAACACACTTGCTCAATGTTTTCTGGAATTCATTAATTCCAATGCCCTGGACCAACTCATTATTACTCCCACCAGGGATAGAAACATCCTTGACCTGGTCATTATTAACATGGGTGACCATTGCTCTACACCAGTAAGCAATTCCTCCCTGGTCACATCTGACCACAAGCCTATCACCATGGATATCCACATCCAACCCTCACCCACCCTAAAGGAAACCACCGTAAAAAAATTCTCTAAAACAAATTTTGGGTTTCTAAAAACAGAGGTGGCTAAATTTACGACACCCATGCAAATGGAAAATAGGTGCATGACTGCTGAATCATACACCAAATGCACTGTATGAGCGCATACACAAGTGCATGGAACAGGCCATACCAAACAGAACCAAGATGCTCTCCTCCAAAAAAAGGAAGCCAATCTGGTGGTCCCCCACCATAAACAAACTCTACAACAGAAGGAAAAAACTGTTGCCAAAAAGGGTGAAGTCCCAAGACTGGAAAAACTCCTTTGTTAGCCTCAGCAAAAAACTGAGATCCATCATCAAATCCTCTAAAGCTAGCTATGAAAACAAAATTGGTGCAGATTCTAAAGACAACTACAAGGCATTCTATAGTTATGTCAAAAATCTACATGGCAATACTCAGATCTGCTCTGAGTTATAGCACAATGGCAACACATATACAGAACCAACTGATATTGCCAACACATTGGCTGATGGGTTCAATGCAAACTTTACCCCCTTTCCTTTCCTTAAAGGGCCTATCACAATACCAGAGGAATGCCAAGTCCCTATTATCATATAAAAAAAAAACTCAGCATCTTCAGAAGTCAGCAACTAACCATCACCCACTCACATTGCTTTCCTTTGAAACATCTCTGACTCCTCTGGTCAATATGACTGTAGCCAGTATGAACAGAATTGTTGAGAATAGGCACCCTTGCCAAGTGTCTGTCTCTAAACATATAACCTGTCTGCATTATATCCACTTACCAAAATTTTCACAATACATTGCTTTAATCAAGTTCCTAAAATGTCTCTTACCCACTGTGACGCCCGTGCACTAGCCCAGCAATCCTCACCACTAACACCAGTGAGGGTCGTCCACATAGGGGAGGATAATAAATACACACACAGCAAAGTACAATTTCCCTTAAGAGCACAGAGAGATCACAGTCAGTCTGGGGCTGGTTTCTCCCTTTCTCTCCAGATCCCCAATAAGACTCCCCACTGGCACAGCTATAGGGTCCAGATCTCGGGTCTATATTATAACATCGAAGCCTAACAACTTTGAATGTTATAATATCAAACCCAGTAGAGGGAATGCTGGAAATAGCGAAGCTGCAGAACACCGAATACTTTCCTAGGGAAAGTATTCATTGGATCGTTTCTGCAGCTTCGTTATTTCCTCAACTGTGGAGCGAAGGTTATGGACCGGATTAAGGTAAGTGTGCAAATGAAGGTGAGTGTGCGATTGGGCGCAGGTTAGGTGAGTTAGGGTTAGGGCGCGGGTCAGGTAAGTGTGCGATTGTGTGGACGTGAGGGTTAGGGTGGGCTAGTTGAGTTAGGGTTAGGGAGCGGGTAAGGTGAGTGTGCGATAGTGACAGACCTTAGGGTTAGGGTTGGGTTAAGGTAAGTAGATAGCTAGTGGTGTATGTATGCTTTAGTGTAGGGTTTTGTGAAGTGTGTGTGTGAGTGGATTATTTATTTTGGTGTGCTTGTGTTGTGTGTATGTTTATCGGAAAAGCAAATTTTTTCTCTGGGAAAAAAATCACTATTCTGACTGTTCGGTATTCTGGATTTTCACTCTACTTGGGTCGATATTATAACATTCGAAGTTATAAGACTTCAATGTTATGATATAGACAGCCAGATTTCAGCCTATTGGGCAAGCTAAAACCTCCAGCACCCTCTTTGTCCAGCCAGTGCTTCGTGTCCCTGACCAAGTAGCTGACACACACACACACACACACACACACACACACACACACACACACACACACACACACACACACACACACACACACACTTTGCAATAATAGTTATATTCAACCATACAGACACTCCTGGGGAAGGCTGGCACACAGGTTCTCCAGCTGTTGTCCTTTTACCAGACTATATGGCAGAAATCACTGCCACCACCCACTAATATTTATCAGCTATTAAAAAGGCCCTTATCAAATGGTGTCCAATTATTACTGCTCAATATTATTATTGAAATGGTAAGTTTGACTGAACAGCAAAGCTTATTGGAGTGTCTTGGACAGTATCACTATATACATGCTATGTACTCTAGAGCCTAAAATATCTCTACACAAAACAGCCACAGTTGAAAGGTTTAAAAATATTTAATAATAAATAATAAAAACACAAGACAATACTTCTTACTACACAGTGCTAGTCAAGAGTTCAGAGATCACAGAGAAGTACTTAAAATAATACAGTAGAAAAGTTCTGTCATCAGTACAGAAAAAAAGCTAATCTAATCTTCCTATTTCCTAGCTATATCTAAGAGAAAACAGTTCTAAAATAAACTTACATATAGAACATAGGCAGTACTGGTGAGATGGATGTTCTCAAGACAAATGCGCTCATTCTTTCTGTCCTTAAATTCATAAGACAGAACCACTGATTCATTTCAAATTAAATCACTTCTTTCTGGTTCCCAGGCTAACAGAAACTCAAAGGTTAATAGACTTTTGATCTTGCAGCTGGTCAGGATGCCAGAGCAATAAAAGAAATTATACATGTAAATTCTAGCCATTAACTCTGGCCTCAAAACAATAGGCAGAATGCCTCCCTCTAGACATCTCGGCTCCAAGTTTTAGATCAAAGAATTTCATAATGCTTGACTTATCAGCTTTCTTACAGCAGAGTGCTACAATTTTTTCAGTTTAACATCCAATACAGTCCTTTCACATTTAAGAGAACATGTCTGTGGCTAACATTAGTATTTACAAATGACAGAATTATCTATAAAATTCTATCTAGCTAGGTTAGGAGCCTTTACATATATTCACACATCTCCCCCCCTGTAGAACTCAAGCTAGTTTTTCAAGTGACCCTTGAGAAATGGTGCTTGAGAGGGTTAGGTCTATCTGAGTATACCTTACCCCATTCACTGCCTTGGGAGCCCATCTGTGTTGGCATTACTAATCCCACTACGGTGCTACACTGACATATCATGTGCTTGCAACCCTAGGCTCCATCTTAGCAATTTAGCATTTTGCTGGCTGGCTCTGTTTAACCATGTTAGGGGATTGTGATCTGTAACAACAGTGAATTTTCTTCCATACAGATAAGGCTGAAGTTTTTGATGTGCCCACACTATAGCTAGACATTCGTTTTCTACAGCTGCTTAGCATTCCTCCCTGGGTTGCAGCCTATGACTGAGATAAACCACTGGGTGCTCTTCTCCCACTGAAGATATCTGGCTAAGTACAGCCCCCACCCCATGGTTCAAAGCATTCACCTGCACAACAAATTATTTGCTGTAATCTGGACTGGCTAACACAGGGGGTCCTCCCAAAGCTACTTTAAGCTTCTGGAATTCCTGCTCACATGCTGTGGTCTACACTAGCTTATCTGGTCTGTTCTTCCTTGTCAGGTCTGTAAGGGGAGCAGCTATGGTACTATAACTGGGAACAAATGTTCTGTAGTACCCTGCTGTCCCTAATAATGCCCTCACCTGGTAACAGGTGCAGGCCATGCCTGAATGGCTTCTACTTTGACAGGTTCTGGCCTGATGTTACCACTCCCCACTCTATGTCACAGGTAGGAGACCTCTGCCATACCCACCTGAGATTTGCTGGGCTTAATGGTCAACCTAGCCCTCTGTAGTCTGCCCAGCACCTCCCTGACATGTTGAAGGTGCTCTTTCCAGAAATGGCTGTAGATGGCAATATCATCTAGGTAAGCAAGGGCAAACCCTCCTGCTCCTGCTAGGATATGATCTATCAGCTTCTGGAAAGTTGCTGGGGCATTTTTCATTCCAAAGGGCATCTTTGTGAACTCATACTAGAAAAAAAGGAGTCACAAAGGTTGACTTCTCTCTAGCACTGGGAGTCAAGGGCATGTGCCAGTAACCCTTGGTAAGATCAATGGTGGTAAGACACTTAGCCCCACCCAGCTGCTTTAAGGCCTCTTCTATCCTAGGCATGGGGTAAGCATCTGACTCTGTGTGACTGTTTAAATTCCTGTAGTCCACACAGAACCTTGTGCTGCCATCCTTCTTTGGCACCAGCACCACTAGGGAGGCCCAGGGACTGTTGGACTCTTAAATTACCCCTAGTTCCAACATTTCCTGTATCTCCTCCCTCAGAGTCTGTTTGACTCTCTCAGGCACCCTATAAGGGGTCTGCCTAATAGGCCTTTGGTGTCCTGTATCCACCTGGTACTGCCCTAGGTGGGTGCACCCTGGTTTCCAAGAGAACATATCCCCAAACTCCTGTAACACTGCTCAGATATCTCGAACCTGGCTAGTAGATAGCTGCTGGGACATTGCTACCCCTTCAAGTGAGGTGTCAGTCTGAGCCTCACTGAGGAGATCAGTCTCCAGATCTCCCTCAGACTCCTCCTGCAATCCACTGCAAATGCTCAGCACAAGGGCTTCCCTATCATTGTAAGGTTTCATCATGTTAACATGGTATAATTTGTGCCGCTGCCTCCTGCCTAGCAGTTCCACCATGTAGTTAACATCACTTACCTTTCTTATCACCTTGTAGGGTCCCTCCCAAGCTGCTTGCAGCTTGTCCTCCCAAGCTTCTTGCAGCTTGTTGTGTCTGACAGGAATGAGAACCATTACCTTCTGCCCTACAGCATACTCTCTAGCTCTAGCATTCCTGTCATACCAGACCTTTTTCTGTTGTTGGGCTTCTGCCAGGTTCTCCTGGGCCAAGTCCATGAGTTCCCTGAGCCTTGTCCTGAGGTTTAGGACATATGCCACAACAGATTCCTTGTGAGATTCACACTCATCTTCCCACTCATCTCAAATTAAATCTAGAGGCCCCCTCACCCTATGCCCATACAGCAACTCAAAGGGTGAAAAACCTGTGGATTCCTAGGGAACCTCTCTGTAAGCAAACAACAGATGGACCAAATATTTGTCCCACTCCCTCCTAAACTGGTCTGCAAATGCCCGTAGCATGGACTTGATTGTAGAGTTTAACCTCACAACCAGACAATTAGTCTGGGGAAGGTAGGGGGTGGTCTTCAGGTGCTTCACCCAACAGTACTTCCACAGACAAGCCAGCAGGTCTGACATAAAATTGGCACCTCTGTCAGTCAGTATTTCTTTTGGGAAACCTACCCTGCTGAAAATCTCTAACAAAGCATTTGCCGCCTTTTCTGCCTCAATAGAGGACAAAGCCACTGCCTCAGGGTATCTAGTAGCATAATCTACTACCACTAGGATATACTTTTTCCCTGTGGAACTTGGTGTACTCAGAGGCCCCACAATATCCATAGCTACCCTCTGAAATGGCTCCTCAATCATAGGCAAAGGGATCAAAGGAGATCTCTCTTTGTACGTTTTATGCCCATATGACCTGCAAAGGGAATATCATGGGCTATGGCTAGAAGCACCAGATGGTAGGCTCTAGGCACTACGAACTGCTGTACTCTCTCACCTTCCAGCCCTCCCTCAGGGGTCCACTGTCTGTACAGTAACCCTTTGTCCCAGTTTACAGATTTCCCCTTCCCCTGAGAATCAGGTCCCTCACTAGCTACCTGCCTCAGGCCTTGCAATGTAGGGTCTGAGAGCTGAGCCTGTCTCAACTCTTTCTTTGTAACCTTTCCCAGATCCCCTTCCACAGGAAGTCTGGTATTCTCTGACAGCGGTGCCTCACTGTCAGCCTGGGTACCACTACTACTCACTCTGCCCTTGCAGTCACTCTGTCCAGGGGAACAGCAGTACCTACAAGCAGCAGTGGTTCACCTTCAGTCTCACTACTACAGGGTAGCTTCCTTCCTGAAGTAACCATCTCACCAGTCCTGGCTGAAAACTTGTGGTTTAACAGGGTCTCTACCCAGGCTACCAGACCCACATGCTTGTCTCCAAGCCTGACTCCATGTAACTGTACGCACACAGGGTACTGCATTATCAAAATCATTCCTATCAGGACATCTGCAAGGATATCCTCAAACACATCTACTTGTTGGCATCCTTTTCCACCCTCCAAGTCAAGGTAAACTTAGACAAAGGTATATGAAATGGCGTCCCTCCTAAAGCTCTGACTAGAGTAGACTGCCCAAGCAAGTAGTGCTCTTCTGTAACCATTGCAGGCTTCACAATGGTTAGGTCAGATGCTGTGTCTCACTTAGCAGTGGCCTCTTTACCATGCACTAAGATAGGATATAACCTCTTATGGTAGTTTGGTACCCTTGTTGTCTCGAGACAATTTACTGCTGGCATTTTGTCATTCCCACTTACTGGCTCTCCCACCTTTTGTTCCCCACCTGGCCTCTGTGGACATCTATATGCTACATGGCCCCACTGGTTGCATTTAAAACATTTAACCCTTGGTTCTGGATGTGTACCTGGGTGAGTGGCTTCCCCTACTACTGGCAGACTCTGTCGGAGCAGTCTGGGCTGCCCACAATGGGTTCCCTTAGACCCATGAGCAGCACTGGGTGTCCCTTTCTTGGGCAATGATGCCTTGTTTACTAGGTGTAGGTCTGCCTTCTTCCACAACTCATCTACAGTATTTCATTGTCTATCAGCTAACCAGATTCTCATGTACTTAGGCAAAGTGCTAAGGGCTTTTCCCTCACCAAAAGGTCTGCCAGCCCTTCAAAATTGGTGACCTAACATCCACTCACCCACCTATGAAAATAAGTGCTTAGTTCAGCAATATATTCCCACACATTTTCATCTGCCTTGCATCTATGCTCACAAAACTTTTTTTCTATAAGCTTCAGGTGTTGACTTAAAGCATTCTAAAAGACAGTTCTTTACAATATCATAATTTAAGCAAGCAGTATCAGACAATTTAGAAATAGCACTTACAGCTTTACCATGGAGTAAGGGGTTCAAGAATGGTACGAGAGCCCTTGGTCAACGTTATACTGTTTAAATACTCTCTCAAACATATCAATGAAACTATCAAAATTATCCCCCTCTGTAAATTGTGGAAGAAGAAATTTATTGACCTTTGTTGCTTCTGGGGTTCAGTTACTCCCTTCCCCACTACCTCTATGACTCTGGCGAAGAGTCAGCATCTCCTTTTCATGTTGCCTCTGCTTCACATTCTCCTCAGCCTGCAGACATCGCAGTTTCTCATTTTCCTCAGTCTCTACTTGTCTCAGTCTTTCTGCTGCTTCTACTTCCAAATGCTTGGTTTCCAGCTCATGTCTATTTAACTCCAGATGGATTTTTAAGTCCTCTGTGGAAAGGTTGAGCTGTCAATTTTCAGTAGGTTATACATTCCCAAGGCCAGTCTGATTGTCCTCCTGGTTGTTATTCTATGATGCAGCTGTGACTAAAGCTGCAGTCATGCCTGCTTTAGTCAGGTTGGCATGCACCAGTCCTTTAGCCTGGCACATTTCAGCCAAATGGCTCCTTGTCAGCTTGCCATACTCCTCTGCTGACGTGCTTGCCTGCTCTCCTTGACTAACTAAGCTAACAAAACAATAAAACAATTGTGATATGAACTCTGAATGCTCACTGCGTAGCTAACTGAGAGTACAAACACATTCAGTGAACACTGTGCACAGGCTACAGGAATTCAATATCCATACCACTACAAGACATTTAGTATATGATATGGCTATCTCACCACTGTCAACCAATTAATATGTGATGTGGATATTACACCACTGTCCACCAATTAATATGTGATGCCCCTGCATGGGCCCAGTAATCAAGGTGCCTTAATCTTCACTGCTGGCAACAGCTAGGGGACGTACACACTGGGAGGATGACAAGTACACACACAGTAAAATGCAATTTCCCTTAAGAGCACAAAGTGAGCACACACAGTCTGGGGCTGGTTTCTCCCTCTTCCTCCACATCCCCAATAAGACTCCCTGCTTGTGAAGCTATAGGATTAAGATCTCAGCTGGGGGGGCAACCCAAGATCTCCAGCACCCTGTCTGTTTAATCAGTGTTTCGTGTCCCTGCCCAAATAGCTGACACACACACACTTTGAGATTTGATTTATACACACACACACACACACACACACACACACACACACACACACACACACACACACACACACACACACACACACACAGAAGGCTGGCACAAGTTTACTAGCTATGCCCCCTTCTGCCCAGAATATAAGGTAGTTTCCACTGCCACCAACCCCTACTTATCAGCTACTATAAGGTGCTTACAAAGGGTGTCCAATCCTACTGTGTAATGTTACTATTATCCGAATGGTAGTCTGACCAAGCAAGGCTATTGGAGTGGCCTGTACAATGTCACTAAATAGATATGCAAGTACTCTATGAGCTTAAACATGTCTCACAAATATCAGCCACAAAGATAGGTTTAAATATATTTAATAATAAATAATAAAAGAACAAGACAATACTCAGTACATCAACACAGTAACTTCAGAGTTCGGAATCACATTAAATATTTTAAAACAACATTGCAGGACAGTCTCAAATAAATACACAAAACATCTAAACTAATCTTTACTATAGTCCTATCTATATCTAAAAGAGATACTATGTCCTAAATCTTACTTACAGAGCAAGGCGAGTGCAGATAGTGATGATGAATGGATGTTCTTGCTTGGTCCAAGGCAAATACAAAATGCACAGTCTCTCTCTGAGAGAGGTCTTAAATTAATATCACATTTTACTGTTGGGTTAGCTTGGATGACATCACTTTTTTTCACTTGACTTCAGTTCCCAGGTAAACAGAAAGTAACAGAATTTAACATCTCTGTGTGAGAAATATATATCTCTCAGATATTTGTAGATCTTGGGAGTTGTAAAACAATAAAACGCTTATACATTTGAAACCTAGTAATTATTTATCTTTCAAGACAATACAAAGACTTCTAGCTTTAGACATTGTGCCTGCTACTGAATGGAAACTGAGAAATAACATCTTTTGTTTATGGCCCAGCTATAAACTAACTTAACCTCAACTATTCTTAAATTTTGCAGGTTAATCTTCTATGTTCCAGCAGGGTATACTGTGGACACATCTTAAGTCAGTACATAACATACAGTTCTATATAAATCATATCAGTATTCACAAATGACATATAATTATTTACAAAATTCCAGAGAGCTGGGCTGGCAATATTTCCCTATATCACAAACTGCACTGCATACTGTTGCAGAATTTTTATGCTGCCAGTGCAAATGACTCATAACAATGAAAGGACATCATATAGAAAACAAGTGGTTGAGTCATTTAATGACTTATGAAGTGGCATGTATAAATACAGTGCAGATATGCATGGGGACAGAGAATGAATGACTTGATCTAGACCTTTGAATTACCAAAATTTATGTTTCAGTGTTACTTGAGAAACTATTGATGTAAATGAATATGTAACATCCAAGATATGAAACAGATAGGGAAAGTTGGGCAAAACACACCACTGACCTACAGTTATAGCTGTGTACTTACATCATATAGCAAGGAAACATCTGTCATGCATCACAACAAACGTTACCCTGTCTGATGGTATGTTAACTGAGAACGACACTTACATTATACAGCAAGGAAACATCTGTCATGTGTCACAATGGAAGTTACCCTGTCTCATGGTATGCTGACTGAGAAAGACACTTATATCATACAACAAGAAAACCTCTGTCATGTGTCACAATGAACATTACCCTGTCTGATGGTATGTTCACTGAGAAAGACACTTGCATCATATAGCAAGGAAACCTTTGTCATGTGTCAGAATGAACATTACCCTGTCTGATGGTATGTTCACTGCGAAAGACACTTGCATCATATAGCAAGGAAACATCTGTCATGTGTCACAATGAACATTACCCTGTCTGATTGTATGTTCACTGAGAAAGACACTTGCATCATACAGCAAGGAAACTTCTGTCATGTGTCACAACGAACATTACCCTGTCTGATGGTATGTTCACTGAGAAAGATACTTGCATCATATAGCAAGGAAACCTCTGTCATGTGTCACAATGAACATTACCCTGTCTGATGGTATGTTAACTGAGAAAGACACTTGCATCATATAGTAAGGAAACCTCTGTCATGTGTCGCAACGAACATTACCCTGTCTGATGTAAGAAAAGGACATTATCATGATTATCACAGTGCTGAATATATATATATATATATATATGTGTGTGTGTATATATATATATATATGTGTGTGTGTGTGTGTTATATGTGTGTGTGTGTGTGTGTGTGTGTGTGTGTGTGTATATATATATATATATATATATATATATATATATATATATATATATATATATATATATATATATATATATATATATATATATATATATATATATATATATATATATATATATATATATATCTTCTAGTTTTGCAAATTCTCAGTGAATGGCACATTATAGGTAACTAGTCTCGATGTGCCATATTTTTAAGTTATTACTTTAAACTCTCATATGTTAAACATGTCTGTACCTAAGTAGTTTCTAAAATTGTTTTTGAAGGAATCAAAAATAAATTTTTTAATGAAATTTTCCAATCTGCATTTAATACATTATTGCAAAGCGTTAGTCATGAAAGCTGCTTGCCTTGATATGGTTTGTAATCACAAGATGAGTTTCCACTTTGGATATTCTTTGGTAATCCAAGCCCATGCACAACTATGTGTGTGATTATCTTACAACAATAACTTACACACACCTATATTTGATTCACTCATCTTAATTTCAGTAAAACGATAGCTGTGCACATAACCGCATTTCAATCATATGAAAGGAGAAAGTGGAGTGAGGGTTACCATCTCAAGCTTGTACACATTCTGTCATACAGATGAGAGACAGAGAAACATGTTGGTGCACATGAAAATTATTGTCTGTAGACACAGGCACCTGCGCGCACACACATACACACACACACACACACACACACACACACACACACACACACACACACACACACACACACACACACACACACACACACACAAAATCACACACAGAGACAAACACACCTCTGCTACTTTATTATTTCTCTGTATGTCTTGTTTGCCCTGATGGTGCCACTTTTTCGTATGGGTGTATCTGTAGTTTACAAACAGTAGCCGTGATATATAACTGCAGAGTCTAGAAAATTGTAAATAAAAAATGCATTTATTGCAGTAAGTTTTAGAGTGACTACATTTCCTTCATGCATTAGATCTTACATTTCTTGAAGTTGGTTACAACTTGTTACTGAAAGCTTCAAAACACAGATTCTAGTAATATATGCTCTCAAACTTGTTACTATAACAGCTGTATTGACACTTATTTATTTATATTTTATCAATACTGACCAATTTTAGATTCAGCTAAGGTGAGTACAAAACATTTCACAAACAAAAAGGAGATGCAATCAATAACAGAGTAGTTAAAATTAGTTTCAATAAAAACGCATTCTAGAAGCAAGGCCAGGCAGAATGCAATTTCTCATACCACTATTGGTGTGTGTGTGTGTGTGTGGGGGGGGGGGGTGCACCGAATCTTATTAAGTTAAGTCATTAGATGATGAATATCTTTTGTCCATAAATGGGGATGACTGTGATATAGAATATGGTACAACAGGAATAATTACAGCTGGTGTGGACTCCAGGCACATGTGGATCATCTGACCAATATCTGCAGCAGTAGCAGCAGTTACATTCATTTGTTCATGAAGGTTGATTGAAAATTACTGTTATACTAACACAGTTGCATAAAAAAACTAATGCTGACAAGCAATGATGTAATTAAACACATCACAATTTATTATTATGAAGTGAGTTCTGTACATTAGCAGATAATGAATATGAAGGCAGTGTGCATGGTAAGTTTCCCATTCACCCTCTTGTAAGCATATTGTACTGTATGCTATAGCATTATTATTGTTATTAATGTTTTTGTATTTTTTTTACAGAGTCAGCATCACAAACAAACAGTTCAGCTATACCACTACATTTAGATGATGTCAGAGCAGAATGGGTGCTGCTGATGGTGATGATGATGATGATAACAACACAGGTATATTTATGAGACAGCCTGAGGGAAGTGTCAGGCAGTCCCCATGATTAGTGGCAGGTTTTCTCACCTCATAACATGTTAGTAACTCCCAGAAAGTGATAGTGCAAGTTCAAGCTCAATTTGATAGAGCATTCACACCTATATCACATTAACACCAAAGCACCTCTACACCAGTATCTCCACATCGAGAGGAACACACTGAGGATGACGGCAGACATTCAGAGGCAACAGAGTCCACAGTGACACCTTTACAAAGGGGGAGCCAGGCAAAGGAATTTCTTACAACTACTCCAGAAAACACATAAAGCATTGGCTGCCCAACAAGAAATGTGCCTTGACATTGTTAGGGCTCACAGTACTGCCACAGAGAGTCAGCTGGAAACTGTCAGAGTCCTGCAGGCTATGCATGATGATTTCCAGCATTACTTTGAAATGGCAGAGAGGGATAATGCCACGGTTAGACTGATGCATAGTATGGTATTACACCAAGCATCACTTGCCACATGCATCCATACAGTAATTAGGACATACCAGAGTCAAGCTGGACTCAGTCCTATGAGAGGCAGAGATAGACACATGAGGAGATCACACAATACTACCACTGCTTCTCCCGACAGTAATGTCAGCAGTCACAGGGAACAATCTCAGCACATTTCAATAGGCCATGTTAGCAGTCATCTACACATAGCAGTACCTCACATTCCAGGACAGTGTCAGATCAGTGACAGCAGGGTCACCTTTATCAAGTAGGACACAACATCAGACTAACTCACAGTTCTTAAGGTAGCATCTCCTCCAAATCAGTTGCACCATCACCTGGTCTATCAATGGGAGATGTGTAGGACTCATTTGATTTTGAACTATTGTGAATTAGATTCATTGACACAGCTTTCTGTTTAGTTGGAATGGCGTTTGGTTGGATGTTGTTTATATATAAAAAAAATAAATATAAATATATATATATATATATATATATATATATATATATATATATATATATATATTAATTTCATACTTCTGAAACTATTAGGTATACCATGAATAAACATTTGAAAAAAAAACAGTGGTACATGAATTACTATTCCTTCTGGTGGCAGTCACCTAAAACGTCAAAATAATAATGAACAAACATTTTCAGGCAAAATACATATAAGGAAATTACATTAAATTGAGCATCCTGCCATGTAAACTTAACTGCCTCCACTATACCCTCCCCACTGTACAAACAATGACAGTTTCTGAAGTCAGAATTTATTTTCTATGATGGTATAAAACTAATCTGATGGGCAGTACAGAAGAATAAATTGAGAAGAAATGGCATACATAAATGAAGGCATTATATACATTTGAAATATGTTACCTGATGAACTATTTCATTGTTGTCAGTACTGTGTACTTTTGCATAGTTAACTAATCATTAAAGCTGAAGTTATTCATTACAGCAGACAAAATTGTGAATTATTTCTAATTTCCTGCCTCTCAATATCACTGAACAAGTAATAAGCAAGCAGTCAGGCATATTAACAACATGAGTATTATTTAAACAGGTAATAAAAAAATATTTTAAGATGGAAGAGAATGTCAGATGAACAGTGACAGCAGACCATGCTCTACACAGATTAGCCTGCAAATATCACTGGATGCATTGATTGTACTCTGTGTTTTTTACAGTAAAGGAAACACTAATCCGAATATCTTGGTACATAGCTCTGGACTAGATACCACTTCTTTACCTGCGCAGCCACATGCCATGAATAAGCATGGGGTCCCTTATTACTTTTGCCAGCTGGTCATCATTAGTTGTATTGGGACTAGCATGGGTCACTTCACCACTAGACTGGCACATGATCATATTATACAGAATACAACAGGCAGTAAACATCTTGCAAGCAGTAGCTGGGTCATACTGAAGGGCATCCCCAGACTCTCCAAGGCACCCAAAATGGCTCTTCAGGAGGCCAAAGAACTTCTCGACAACAATATGTGTCCAGGAGCGGGATGTGTTATATACCTCCTCTGCAATGCCAGATGGATTTCTCCCAGGTGTAAAGAGCCATGGTTCCAGTGGATATCCAGTGGATATCCAATATCACCTGAAGAAAAAAGAGAGAGTGAGAGAAAAAGTTGGGAGGGGTGAGAAAAAATAGGAAAAAATACTATACAGGAATACAGTTTAACATGAATAACTACTTAAATACCATAAAAATATTTTTCCACTTACCAACAAAATGACCACTGGGCATGCTACCATGCAAGAAGAGGCAGTAGACTGAGCTAGTGTGCCAGATATGGGAATCATGTGCACTGCCAGGATGCTGGGCAAAGACATTGGTGATACACCCCCATGCATCGCACACTGCCTGGATATTGATGGAATGGTATTCCTTCCATACTTCTCAACTGTACCAAATTACTTGGTATTTCCTGTTTTGGGGGGGAAATAATAGGTTGCCATGAATTCCTGAGTGGCCCCTTCAAATCACATTACATTTTTTTTAAGTAGCAATGATGCCATCATGCACGGTTGGTGTTTCTTGCATTGTCGTGAGACAATTTGGCAGTGCCTGACTTCCTGTTGGAGTGACTTGGATGGAGTCAGACTCAGAGGAGAGTTTATAAATTAGAACAGTCAGTTATGGTCACAGACTTGCAGCAGGTGGCTTTATATTGGAATCACAGCATGGTTGAAATCTGAAATTTAAAATAAGTATGTCACTTTTTAGTGACTTCAATCTTCTATGATTTCTTAGAAAACTACAATTTTTTGAAGGACAAACTAAAAATATGTGGTAAAATCTGGACATTTGAGACTTGAGAGGTATGAGTATAGATCAGTTCATGCAAGTGTTTGCAGAGATGCTTACATGGTGGGCACACCCTTGCCCACTGCTTGTGGGCATGTTTAATTTTTCCTTTTATTGGGAAATTGTATTTGGTATATGTAGTGGCAAATGCACATCCATACTGCTTGAATTATAATCGGGTGCATGTCTCTTCCAGAATAGTTCTGCTTATACTACATGTGACAACATACAATGAACTACAACAAGTATCTTTGGGCAGCGCTGCTCATAGGAGTGCATCAAGGATAATGAAACACTTGTCCTTTGCAACACCTTTAGCTCTAGCTCTAGCAGTATTGATCTGCATACTAAGGTTAAAGTTGAAGGTATATACAAAATATGAAAAAACATTTGTAAAAAAATCAAATAATTTCTGACAGTTACGTTTTTATCACACTGTTCATTTAGAGTCGACGGGTTGTGGGTCCTTAACTGCATTAGATATAGGTGAATATTGACAAAGAGCTTTTACAGCAAAAACACAATAAAGCTACTAGGTAGCTACTAGGGAACACTCCGTGGCATAGCTAGTGGGGGCACCAAATGAAGAAGAAGCCCATATCATCACTAATCTTATCTACAGAACAAATGACAAGTTAGTTAAGCTATAAATATAGTCAAGGCTTATCTCATCCCTACCTCCCATATCTACACTGTTATTTACTACCTGCATTTTTCATTACTACTCTATAAACTTTGCATGCTTCATTAGCATTTGTACACGTCACTTCAACATTAATTTAGAGCAACAATTAATTGTATCTATTGTTTTATACAAGTCTTTTTTTTTTTTACTCAACAAATTTTTATTTTGTTTTTTGAGAAGAAATACAAAACCAGTAAAATTAGATTACAATTCAATAATAGTAAAAGGAACAAAAACATTATTTACAATATTTACAAGTGACCCAAAGGAGAAACAGTACAATAATAATTAATAAAAAATCCAGAGAAGAAGAAGAGAAAAAAAAAAATCCACAAAGGTCTATATCTCTTTGAACTCATATGATGGAGATTGTGTCTAGTTGCATTTCTTCTATGAGTGTAAGTATTTTATTCCAGGGGTTGTCTGACCATTTTCTGGGGAACATTCTTTCTTCCTTGACTTTTATCTCCTTTTGTGCAGTCTCCTTAAGTAGAAATATAAAGTCTTCAAAACACGGAGGAGTTGCAGATTTCCATTTCCTTGTGATACACTTTCTGGCAACCGCCAGAATAGTACATAAAAGATATTGATCTATTTTATTCATAACTACTAATTCATTTATATTCAAAAAAATTAAAGACTTTGTTAAAACAAATGTATCATTATAAATAGCTTGAAGAAAATTGCCAATTTTCTCCCAAAATGTTTTAATACAATCATAAAATATATGAGACCAATCCGCTTCACAGCTTAAAGAGCATCTCCAACAAATAACATTTTGATTTGAGTTGAATTTAGCTATTTTATTTGGAGTATAAAAGGCTCTATGCAAAAATTTCCAGGTGAAGATTCGCCATGTTTGTGTATTAGAAGTTAGTTTAATGGAGTATAGAAGATTATTTTACAATCATTTGACAGATTTGTTGATAAACCTCTAGATATAAAATTCCAAGTGCTTTGATCTATTTTAGCCTTGTAGACTATTAAAATCTTGTATAGTTTAGATGTTGAATTTGGCCAGTTATGGTTATCATAAATCAGTTCTTGAATATAGTTTATAAGTTTTGGCTTAGACTTGAAGGACGAATCATTAATAATTTTGCATACATTTTTAGAGTAGAGTAAAATTTTCTGGAGACTTACTCTGTCTACATTTATTATATTAAATTCATTTGTAACTTGTTGACTAGTTAATGTTTTAAGATTATTTATGCATTGGGCCCAACATATGAGATTATTAGATTTCCAATTAATGAGGGTGTTATCATGAATTTTCTTTTTAAATTTCTTTGATGTATTAAATGGTAATAACAGTTCAAACCATACTTTTATGTCAGGATTTGAGTTTATAAAGGATCTGAATAAATTATAAATATTATTTAAATATGATAGATTAGTAGGTTTTGTTATGTTATTTTGAAGATTAATGCATAATATATGCCAAAATCTATTTTTGTGAATATAGTGTGATGTATTATTTATTATTTTGTTTTCGTTTAAAAAAATAATCATATGCAGAGATTTCCAAGCAGAAGAGAAATTTGGATTTACCCAGTTTAAAACTAGTTTAAACATGGAGGCTTTGATATACGTCTCTATATCTGGAAAATTAATTCCCCCTAATTCCCATGGTCTAATGTGATGAGAAAAAGCAATTCTATTCCTTTTTGGATACCAAAGAAAACATAATAGGCTTTTGCTAATTTCTTTCAGAATTTTTTTATTTGGAATTATAGGTATTGCTAGTGCTATATAATTTATTTGTGGTAGAAGAATCATTTTTATTAGCTGCAATCTGTCCTCAAATTTTAGAATCAATTTATTCCAATTTTCCGTACGTGTTCTTATTGAGTTTAAAATTTTATTATAGTTTAGTGTCAGAGTAGTATCTATTTTATTAGATATAATAATTCCTAGATATTCTAAAGTAGAGACTTTTCTCCAAGTATATGATATCTACTCAAGTGAAGGTCCCCTTTCTGTTAAATAAAATATGTTTTGATTTAGATTTATTAAAACAAAGGCCAGAATTTAGAAAAAAAATTTCCACTTGCATTTCTAGTTCATGAAGAGATTTATTATTTGGTGATAAAGTTAGTAGTATATCATCGGCAAACAACATAACCTTGGAGTTAAATTTATTATGAATACTTAAGCCTTCAATTTTTGAGTCACTGCGTATTGTAATTGCAAATAGCTCTATTGATAAGGCAAAAGAATGGGAGACATAGGACAACCTTGTTTAGTGCCTTTAGTTATTTTGAAAGCTTCTGATGTAAATGGACCTAATTTTACATAGGCCAAATTATCTTTATATATATTCTTTATCATATTAATAAAATTTAGAGGAAACTCAAAAAGTTCTAGAATTCTAAATAAGTAGTCCCAATTCACTGAATCAAATGCTTTTTCTATATCTAGGGTGATTATGAGAGCCTCTATATTATCTCTATTTAATATTTCAATAATGGTTAGGATTCTTTGTATATTGTCGTAAGCATGTCTGCCATAGATGAAGCCTGTTTGGTCCTCATTTATGATTTGAGTCAAGGATTTTTTAATTCTATTGACTAATATAGACATAAACAATTTGTAATTGTTATTAAGTAGAGAAATCGGTCTATAAGAGCTACAATGGGAGGGGTCCTTGTTCTCTTTTTTTATTGGAGTAATTAATGAATATTGCAAGGAAGGTGGAATTATGTTTTGAGCTTGAATTTCATTTAGAGACTTATGAAGTAAAGAAATTGCAGAATTTGGGAATATCTTGTATAATTCCATTATTATTCCATCTATTCCTGGGGCTTTATTATTTTTACTCTCCTTAATTTTGTCATTTATTTCCTTGAGGGAAATGCGTTTTTCAATATTAATTTTTAATTTTTCAGGTAATCTATTTATTATAGGATTGCTAATTTTTGACTCTATTAAAATAGTATTGTCTTTATTGTTTCCAAAATGATTAGTATAATGAAATTTAAAAGCTTCTAGGATATCATTTATGTCTGATACTTTTTTATTACCTTTTCCTTCATGTATAATATTTGTAATATTGTTTTCTATATTTTGCTTCTTTATTCTCATTGCTAAGTTATGTAAGTGTTTTGGAGATGTTGAGAGTGAACTAAATTTTAGTTTTTCCAAAGCCAAATTAGTCTTATGAGTTAAAATTTCATTATATTTTTTATTTAAATCTTCAATTTCTTTTTTTATTACCTGGGAATTCTTTACATCAGAAGTATTTGTATTAATTTCTGTTATTTGTTTTTGGATACTGTGCAATTCTGATTCCCATTCTTTTGTTTTGTTTTTAAACCAAGATATGATCCTACCATATAAGAAGGCCTTTAGAGTGTCCCATATTATTATATTCTTTAGATCATCAGTAGAATTTATTTCTAATAAATATTGAATTTCTGAGTCTAGCCATGGTTTAAATTGTTTTAATTTAGTAATGTAAGTTGGTATTCTTGAGGCAAAATTTAGTCTTTTTAAAATCTATTTGTAATTTAAGGATTAGGGCATTATGTTCAGAGAGTGGGCATGGGATGATAGAAAATTTTATTATCTTCCTATTTAAGTCTGGGGATATAAAATTTTATCTATTCTTGTTTTAGTATTAAAACGATAATCACTATGTGAGTATAATAATGAGTTAGATTCTTTGAAACTAAATGTATCAATTAATTTTAAGTTTTCTGTCCATTTCTTAAGGTATTTACCTGTGGAAGAGAGACGTAGGTTCCTCTTGTTGGTTGTCTCAGAACTATCTAGAATACAGTTAAAGTCTCCTCCTACTATTAGAATACCTTTATTTACCCTATTAATTAGCTCTATCTGCTTTTTAACTGTAGATAGTCCTATTCCAGGAATCCAATACACATTTACCAGTGTCCAAATTCTATTCTGAAATTTTATTATTACAATTGAAAGTAACCCTTCTTTATCCTCATAGTTGTAAATAATTTGTGGGTTAGTTACACTTTTCTTCCATAAAATTAAAGCTCCCCTAGTTTTTTTTTATATGAGGAGTGAGAGAGAATTAAGTAGTTATTAGGTATCCAGGTGAAGTTGTCATCAGTTTTAAAGTGAGATTCCTGTAGAAATATAACTTGCGCTCTCTGTAATTTTAGATATTGTAGTAAATTTGATCTTTTTATAGTATTATTTAAGCCATTGACATTTAAAGACAACAATGTTATGTCTGTCATTTCTATAGGATATTATATTATAATTTTAAAAGAATACATTGGTAAAGAACTAATATTTATGAGGACCTGTGAAAACATATATGTTAATTTTCCCCTCTTTCCTCTGAGAAGAACACTGAAATGAACAAAACTGTTTCTTTGATAGTTTAACAAATGTTTCAGTTTGGGCCACTGAAAAAAATAAAAAGTGAAAAATATTGTAACAACATACTTTATTTGACTGAAAATAACTTTACTACATAGTTCCACAAACATGAAGTGCACAGCACTTCTAATCTGATTGATCTGATAAGATCAAACAGATTTTCCCTCAACGTCGACAATCGCATGGAAAAGGATATTCAAAGTTGAGCTCCATTAATTGGATCCTGAAGATATCTTAAAATATTAATATTTGATGAAAGAGTGTATCATGCATTAGTACTATGTTCCTTGCTAAATCAACTCAATAAAGTAATTAATCTTTTACTAGAAGTTTGTACTTATACTAGAGTTAATGTTACTTTTTTAATGAATGTTCTAAGTAGATGTCTATTACAGCTGAAGTAAATATTTCAGCTTATCTACCCTCTATAAATGTGGTTATGTTACATGAAGTATGTCAGTTGACCTTCTCTTAACAGAGATAAAATGCATAATAATATATACATTTAGATTATATTTGCATTTATTTTGTTAAACTTCACATTTAAAACAGGTTATTAGTGTGACAGATAGTATTACTATCTTATAGGGACTAGTCCTCTTTTTTAATTCTTCCTTAATTACTATTCTAAGTAAATTCTATATAGCCTCTCTGTGTACACATGTATAAATATACTCCTATATCTACACCAAAACATTTTCACATATAAACACACATAAATATTAAATAATCTTAATGGGTTACCTAAAAATGTGTGCAATATAATTGAGAATTTGTGTGAGCACTCTTGAAAGGGTTGGTACCTTGTTACTGCTGGGATAAGCCTATTTACTGACCTTATTAACCTTATTAGTAGATTAAGTGGCCCATCAAAAGATGCGTGAATATTGTGAATGAATATTCTTAATTCTTATCTCTAAATCTTACAGCAATTAGTGAAGAGTACCTATATCATTTAACTATATTATTTATGAAGTTTCTTAGGAGTGTGATGGGAGTACACAGCATTTCAGACTTGGGGTTGTTAAATATTCAGTAACAGGACTCAAGATTGTTCAATACTTGTTGTAACACATCTTAATACAGTTAATGATTTGAAATAACATGTGCATGTCACAAAGAATCCATGAATACATAAATACATGAATACATGGGCCTCACCTCATTCACCAAACCCATGTCCAATCCAATGTCAAAACAGTCAAGAACACTACGCTGAGGGTAAAAGCACCTCAACCCCTAAACCTGTTAAATAACTAAACACTAATAAACCTACTATTTTAAAGCTACTAATATTCTCTAGTAATTTGTATAAAACTAAAGTAATTATATATAGCAACTCCAATATTGCCTTGCAGTGAGACAAGCATAGATTTACTGATCATTACTGAAGTGCCGTTAAATCTAAAATGCTGTGTAGTGGTTGACTATATCCTGCTTATTACTATACCTAGTATAAGTTCTGCTAACACTTCTATTAGGTATGGTGTGAGGAGGTATGTTATTACTATAGACTTGCACATTACCATCCCACACCATACATAACACTGTTACTGTTTCCAATAAATGAAAACCAAATCTCATACTTTCAAGAAGTCAATCTCAACCAACTAACACCCAACAAAACACAAGTTCAACAAATGAGGAGAGACCCAAATACATACATAGTGTACTGTTTATGTAAACATTTCTCTAAAACTTTATAAGAGCAGCTCATGGATGTGTCATAGAGTCTCCCAAAAATGTATAGTGTGCACATAAATTACATTTGACCCTACCATATTTCCTTTCCTGTTTTTTCCCCATCTGTGACATAAAAGTGAAAAAAAAAAAAAAAACTGTTGATATTACTGTATCATTAGGAATCACTGTGAGCATTTATGGCATAGTGGTGTACCCATTAACTGTTAAGGTGAAGGGTAAATACAGCAGATTGTGCTTATCTTCAAAAATAATACAATTTATACATAGAAGTTAGCACTGCACTTATAATTGCAGAGAATGCACATAGCAAATATTGTTACGTAAATAGACATGTTTCCCAATTGCAGGATGTTTTGATTATAGCTTTATTTTATATTATTGGTGTTTTACTAATTCAATTTTAAGGTCCGTGTAGGTGAAATTTCGCCAAAATACCAAATAACAAAGTCAGTTCCACATTGCTGCAGGTTAATGCTAGTCCATTATACAGCTCACGATATTAACACTATTTACTAAATACTTGCAGTATAGGTTACAAACAAAGCAAATTCAGTCATTGCTAAAATTAGCACTAACTGCCAAAACTGAAAAACTCTCATCAATTAGCTTGCTCTAGATTATTAAGCTGTAAAGGAAATTAAATTACCTATATGAGAGACAAAAAAAACAGGTAAAGAGGTGATATACTACCAACTGTTCATTACTGCATTCGGATGCTTGTAGGCATCTAAAAGCAGAATATTCAGAAGTATGCATGTATCATTCATGCCAGGTACTGCATTTATAGGCATTTTTTAATTGATAAGTGGGTAAGCTTACCTGACCTAAAATGCCCTTTTACATGGATGACCCAAACGCAGTCTAAATAAGAAGTTCAGAGTCACACAGTAAGAAAATGGGAGCTATCAAAATCAAAGCCTGAGCTACAGTCAGTAACTAATCATGGATACAATCTGGCAGCTCCACTACAATGATTAGTTGGGATTTTATCTCACTTTTAACAGACATAGCGCAGTTGAAAACTGAATTTATGTATTTGCTTGCATTAGTTAACTACACTGCCACACTTTTGGTATTTCTTGACAAGAAGAAAGTAACTAAATGGGCTTTTTTATTTATTTATATATATATATATATATATATATATATATATATATATATATATATATATATTTTTTTTTTTTTTTTCCCTTTATTTTAAACATGTGTAGCATACTTTTTCTTTATATGTTATACATTTACCTGTTCGTACTTTTGCTAAAATCTATTCAATTCTTGAACTACTCAGCTTCTGGAGAACAGATTAAAACATAAAGGGGCTAAGAAGTCAGGTCACAGTTAGTATTTTCATTGAATGTTCTAACTGACAAAAAAGACTCTGCAAAAGTCTAAGCTTTCACTCGCAAAACTAATGCAGTGTTCTACAAGCCTCAGCTTATAGACATGTTTCTTAACTTATAATGGAATGTTGGGCTATATTAGTGAAGATATGAGGTGACAAAACTGACTAGAAAGCTCGAGGGTATACTATGAAGCAATAATAGTCTCCAACTGTCAATTAGAATGTTAAAACGCTAGAAGGCGATTTTCTGCCTTTTTTTTTTTTTTTTTTTTCTTCTTCATTACTATTCACTTCTTCTTCATTACTATTCACTTCCTTCTTACTCTATCCAACGCTCTCACATATTCCTGAAGAAATATTCAAGGAATGCCCTTTTTTTTAGACAGACTATAAAGAATTGGATTTAATTTAATAAAATTTTGCACAGTAACTATTAATCAATATGTTAATAACTTTATAATATAATAATAATAGTGGCCTTTCATTTAAATGCTAATACTCTTGTGAGAGTTTAACTAAAGAAAGCTGGAACAGAAAAAAAAAACACACAACTCTAGCATCTGAAGATTCTATCAAACCACTACCATATTAATATGTTAACATACAGATTATGATACTTCCTAAATAAAGAGAAAACTAATTATGTGACTGAAGTGTAATGAAATTAAGGCTATGTATAAGAATCATACCTTAGTTAATGCTTTGAGAGAAATTGATTCATCAATGTTCTTAACATCAGTTTTTGTTTTTTTCCTCACATCAGTCCAAGTGTTTTTTCGAGGTTCTCTTTAAGGAGGTTGAATTTGACCAGTCCATTTCATCTGGTAGTAGGATTATATTGTTGTTTTTAATGAAGGAAGTGGCTTCTTCAATGGTGTTGAATGATCTCATGTCATTACTATGCTGAATTCTAATTTTGGCAGGATATGCAAGCTGTGCCTTTATTTTGTTTTGTTTTAAGAATTTCACTAAGGGCCATGTTTTCTTTCTTAGTTCCAAGAGTCTTGGCAAATAGTCATTATCAAATCTTATTTGGGATAGCTTGTAAATGACTGGGTTTTTTCTCCATGCAGTTCTCAATATCAGTTCCTTGTCCATAAATGACAGAAATTTAACCACTATAGATCTTGGAAAAGATTTAGTTGAGGCAGAAAGTGGTTTTCTGATGGCTCTGTGTGCTCTTTCGATTCCATAAGACAAGCCTTCTTTCAGCCCTAAGATTTCAGGTAGCCATGAATTCAAGAATGAAATGATGTCTTCCCCCTCGGTCTTCTCCGGGACTCCAAAAATTCTTTTGTTTTGTCTTCTTTTCCTATTCTCCATATCATCTATTTTGTTTATTAGCCAAGTATTCTGTTGTAATAGAAATTCACTATGAAGCTCTTCTTCTTTTAGCCTTCCATCAATATCATTTAGAGATGACTCAATGTCAGTTATTTTTAATTGTTGTTGCTGCAGAATTTCCTTAAAGACTTCAGTTTGTTTTGGCAACTATCTTTAAGGTTTTCTAGGTTTTCAGTAAACCTGTCCATCTTCAGAGATAAGTCTTGAAGAGTAGTTGATATCAGTTGGATTTCTTTCTTCAGAGAAGAGTCTGAGTGAGAATTCTTAGAGTTACTCATTACTAGACAGCTTAGTTAGTCTTCAGGTTTTTTTGACAGGAAAATTTCGGAATTTCTTCTCCAAAGTTGGTAATTCTATTGTTAATAGTTTCACATATAAGATTTATCAAAAATTACTTAGTAATAATAAGATTTTCCTGTTATTTCTAGTATAAATATAAGGAGCTCAAAAACTTGCTGCTATCAGTTAGGCATTAGGCTCCGCCCCCTCCCATTTTATACAAGTCTTGAAGCTCTTAAGGTGAATGTTGGCATTCATGTCAGAAACGCATATTAGTAGCAGAGCCCTAATCATAATTCTTTGTAATGCATGGATCTTTATCTGCTCCATGCACTACTAGTTACAGGCTAAAAGAAAAAAAATTGCTGTATGCTTTGTTGGCTTTCAAAGCTGTAAAACACTTAGCAAGCACTGTCAGAAAGGTAGCACAACACAATCCCTTACGTTTACACTCAACTTGCCATGCCTCTCAACTGTCCAGATTTTCACAGAATCTACAGATTTTTCCCTCCTGTGTTTGGTCTGTTCCTCATAAAGTCCATGATTTTCATACAAACTACTTTTTAATTTTTTATCCAAACTCTAAGTTTGTTGCCCCTCAAAAAAGTGTGATCACTGACAGGTAACAAACGCATCTTCACCTTTATCTGTGAGGCTGCAATACCCACAATAAAACATTTTCAAGAATAAAAACTCCACAGGTATGTGACATAGGCAACAGCACACATATAACTAGCACTTTGACCTATTGTGCTTCAGAAAATGTGTTGAGAGTGATTGTTCTGCAATCAAGTATCTGAGAGCTCACCCAGAAAAAAAAAAAAACACACACAAACCCTCTGCTAGGAGAAGAGATGCCCATCACCTGCACTGCACACTGGTGCAGAATGTCATGCTACCAGTGCAAATGACTCATAACAATGAAAGGGAATCTTTACAGAAAACAAGTGATTGAGTCATTTAATGACTTATGAAGTGACCTGTATAAACACAGTGCAGATATGCATAGGGATAGAGGAAGAATGACTTGATCCTGACCTTTTAATTATCAAAATTTAAGTTTCAGTGTTACTTGAGAAACTATTGATGTAAATGAATAAGTTACATCCAAGATCTGAAACAGATGGGGAAAGTTGCGCAAAATACACCACCAAGCCACAGTTATAGCTGTGTACTTATATCATACAGCAAAGAAACATCTATCATGCATCACAATGAAAGTCACCCTGTCTGATGGTATGCTGATTGAGAAAGACACTTATACAGCAAGGAAACATCTGTCATGTGTCACAACAAATATTACCCCATCTGATGGTATGCTGACTGAGAAAAACTTACATCATACAGCAAAAAAACCTCTGTCATGTGTCCCAACAAAAGTTACTCTGTCTGATGGTATGTTTACTGAGAAAGACACTTACATCATATAGCAAGGAATAGTCATGTGTTACAGCAAAAGTTACCCTGTCTGATGGTACGCTGACTGAGAAAGACATTTACATTATACAGCAAGGGAACATCTATCATGTGTCAAAGCGAAAGTTACCCTGTCTGATGGTATGCTCAGTCAGAAAGAAAGAGACATCACCATCATAATCACAATGCTGAATATGTGTGTGTGTGTGTGTGTGTGTGTGTAGATATATATATATATATATATATATATATATATATATATATATATATATATATGTGTTATATGTGTGTGGGTCTCTGTTAGAACGTCAAAAGCATGGTTCATCGAACCGCACTTTGACGAACACACTTTAGCGAAAGTGCAGAACATTGAATATGCACTTTCGCTAAAGGAGACTGAAAAAAGGAGAAAACATTCTGTTTGCATGTTTTGTTAGTTGTACATCAACATATACTGTTGATGCATAGCTAACAAACCTCTTGTGGAGATCACGGTACAGTGGGGATGAGGGAATATTCCCCTTTTCTCCATTGTAGTGTGATCTCGGAGTTAGAATATTAAATTAGGGGAGGTGTGGGGGGTGCAGGGGGGGCTTGCCCCCCTGCAAAATACTGTTTACAGGTTGCTTGTTTTTTGCCGGTTACTAAAACCAGCTTTTGTGAAAGTGCACATTCGATATAGTGCACATTTGCTTTTATGGGCTTCGATGTTGTTAGATCGATGTTGTGTGCTTTCGATCTAACAGCATAGACCCATATATATATATATATATATATATATATATATATATATATATGTGTGTATATATGGGTTCAGTTCAGAATTTCGAAGCTCAAAACTTCAAATTTCATTTGATCGAAGATTATATGTTCGAAGTTTCAAAACTTTGAAATCCTGAACGGAGATTGGCGTACAGCG
This sequence comes from Protopterus annectens, assembly GCF_019279795.1. Lineage (NCBI taxonomy): Eukaryota > Metazoa > Chordata > Ceratodontiformes > Protopteridae > Protopterus > Protopterus annectens. The sequence goes on from NC_056733.1 coordinate 1,306,645,171, forward strand.
TGGACTGGGAGATTTCCCTTGTCCTCGCTGTAGTGTGATCTCGGAGTTGGTATATTTAAGTTGCGAGGGGTGTGGGGGTGCAGAAGGGCTTGCTCCCCTGCATACACATGTTTTAGTGTGTTGGGTGGTGTTTTGGGGGGGATTCACAATTTCAAGAGTCCAAGATCTCGAGATTCTGAACTCGATATTCTGAAACTCGAGATTTTGGGATTTCAAAATTTATTAGTGAATATATATATATATATATATATATATATATATATATATATATATATATATATATATATATATATATATATATATATATATATATATATATATATATATTCTTGTAAATTTCACAGTGAATGGCACAGTATAGGTAACTAGTCTCAATGTGCCATATTTTTAAGTTATTACTTGAAGTTTCGTATGTTGAATATGTCTGTACCTAAGTGGTTTCTAAAATAGTTTTTAAAGGAATCAAGAATGAGCTTTTTTAATGAGATATTTAATACATTTTTGCAAAGCATTAGACATGAAAGCTGCTTGCCTTGATATGCTCTGTAATCACAAGATGTTTCAATTTTGGTTATTCTTTGCTAATCCAAGCCCACATATATCTATGTGTGTGATTATCTTACAACAAGAACTTACACATACGTATATTTGACTCACTCATCTGAATTTCAGTAAAATGATAGCCCTTCACATAACAACTACATTTCAATCACATGAACGGAGAAAGTGGAGTGAGGGTTACCATCTCAAGCTTGTACACATTCTGTCTTACAGATGAGAGCCAGAGAAACATGTTGGTGGGCATGACAATTATTGTCTATGGACACATGCACACACACACACACACACACACACACACACACACACACACACACACACACACACACACACACACACACACACACACACACCGCTGCTATTTTATTATTTCCCTTTATGTCTTGTTTGCCCTGATGGTACCACTTTTTTGTATGGGTGTAGCTGTAGTTTACAGACAGTAGCCATGATATATACCTGCAGAGTCCAGAAAATTGTAAATAAAAATGCATTTATTGTAGTAAGTTTTAGAGTGACTACATTTCCTTGGTGCATTAGAGCTTACATTTCTTGAAGTTGGTTACAACTTGTAACTAAAAGCTTCAAAACACACATTCTAGTAATATATGCTCTCAAGCTTGTTACTATAACAGCTACACTGACATCTATTTATTTATATTTGATCAGTACTGACCAATTTTAGATTCAGCTCAGGTGAAATACAAATCATTTCACAAACAAAAAGTAAAAGTAATGAATAACAGAGTAGTTAGGATTAGTTATATTAAAAAATATTTGTACATTATGGTAAACATGCTAATGTACAATATTTATAGTAGTTTCTAAAGAGGATCAATTTTCAATAATTTTGTAAGAGGAGGACAGAAGTGGAAAAGAGTTTGGGATACTTTGTTAGAAAACATATGTTATGTTGAAACAGGAGCATTTGATTTGAATAAAGAGATGCTTTTTGAGTTGCATTCTCAGTTTGGAGTAAATGTTGATTTCCTTTAGGTCGCTGGGGATAGCTTGGCAAAGAGTTAGGTGTCTGAGAGGATAATGCTTGTGCAGTGTTGTGGACTTTGGTTCTAAGGGTAATGAGAGTTGGTGTGGCTAGTGAGTAGTGTCTCAGGTTGTATGAGGAGTTTTTTTCATGAGGTTTAGCATTTTAGAAATAGGGTATATTTTAGAGTTGGTATCCCAACAATAACTTACATCTTTGTTTTATAGGTAGCAATTTGGCTTTTTGTAGGGTGATATAGTGATGCTCGCTGAGGGGTGAGTTTATAATGAATCAATAGATGCTGTTGGAGATTGTCTGGAGTGTGGTGGTGTTATTCTTGAAGGCATGTGCAAAAATGGGTAGTCCATATTCTATGCAAAATGGATAGTCCATATCCTATTTTAGAGAGGAGAACTCCTTTGCTGATGTCTACTCTGGCTGGTTCAGAAAGAAAAGGGGAGATCTTTTTGGCCCAGAATAGGAAGGAGCTGTTTTTGCTTTAACTCCGTCTATGTGGAAATGGATGTTTAGAGATTGATCAAGCCATAATCCTAGGTATTTGAAGGTAGAATCTGTTTCTTCGGTATGGTTATGTACATTAAAGACATTTTAAGAGTTGGGCACTTGGTGAATTTTCTGTGGAGTTCCCAAGAGCAGCTTTAGTCTTGGAGAGGTTGAGAAGTAGTTTATGGTGATGGAGCTCATATAAGCCTGAGTGAATCTGGAACTGAAAGTTGGTGTGAGGGTAACTTGTTTGCTAAATGACCATGTCATCTGTGTAGAGAATGAGTGGAGGATGGGGAGGCCGTAAACATGTTTGTTAATGAATATGGAGAAGAGAGGGGACAAGAATGGATCCTTGTGGTACACATTTGATAGGTGCAGATTCTGATTGGGAGGATCCTGTTTTAAACTCTGAAGTGTCTGCCATTGAGGAAGTTTTTAAATCAGTGAGAGCTGGCTGGGCTGAAACCTGTTCTGATTAGTTATTTCGGAGAACACAGTGGTCAATGAAGTAAAATGCCTTTGTCACGTCTAAAAATAGACCCCTGTTAGGAGGCTTTTATCAGTATTTTTCAGGATGTCATTTGTGAGGCACCAAGCGCTGTCACACTACTGTTTGGCATAAAGGTGGCTTTACTGCTGGATACAGTGAAAGAGATGGATATAGATTATTGAAGACATTGGATACATTGGTAAAAAGCATTTAACCTCCCCTCCACAACCATTTATTATTCTTATTCTAAGTAGGACTAGTCTTACACAAAGGTGAACTAGGTGACTGCCAAGGGTGCCTTACTTTTGGAATGCTCTTTCTCTTTTTATTTACTTTTTAGAAAAATATTTATTTGCTGTAAAAACAAATAAATAAATCTCTCCAGCAGAAAAAAAAATGCACCTTCAAGAAAGTATGTTTTCTGAGGAGGGTGTTGCTCCAGTTGACCTGACAATGTTCAGGTCATCTTAAATTATCTTAAACAGGGTCTATATTAGATCACTGAACACTTAAAAAAGTGAACGGTGATTAATTGACCCTATGTAAGTGAAAGCTTACAATTTCAAACTGTTAGAACAGCGATTTTATTTCCTAGGGAAAAAAAACGCTGTTCCAAAAAAAAAAAACAAAAAAAAAAACACTTTACACATTACATTAAGTGGGGGTCTTCGTCCCCCAAACCCCCTCTACTTAAATATACCAACTCCGAGACCGCACTACAGTGCCGAAAACAGCAAAGTAACGAAGTGGCCAAGCAAATTCTTTCCTAGGGAAAGAAATCGCTAAAAAGCCGCTTCAATATTTTTTCCGTTGCAGGCTTTTGAGTTCGACCAAGATGCATTCGAAAGAATGCATCTTCGGTCTTCTAATAGGGAACCCCTTAAACATTGCAAGGTCATGGGAGCAGAGATCTTGCAACATTCAAATGTAAGAAAGAAGCCACCTGAAGAAGGTCTTTTTTAATATATTGAATGATATAAAATAGTGGACTTTCTCCAGAGTTTAGGACACAGAGGAAAGGAATGGCTCGGTCAGTTTATATTACCATTTTTACACTGGCAATGATCAACTAGATGTTTTTTACCAATATTTCTGGCTTTCTAATTTGTGTTGACAGTTGAGGTTAGGGAAATGGTGCTGTAAGCAGGGAAGTAAATATTGTGGGAAGAAATAGCCAGGGAATTGTTATGGCTAGGCTTGTAGCTTGTAGGGCTGATAGCCTAGTACCAGCCAATGAACCTATAAATATTGTCTGCAATGATCAACCTGATATTTCTGGTAATATTTTTGGCTTTGAGATTTATGTGAACACTTGAAATGACAAGAATGGTGTGTCAGGTAAGTGCTATTATTATTTATTATTATATTTATTATTTTTATAGGATCATAAGATCATGGGAGATTACTAGGCTATTGACCCTGAGGTCATTTCAAGCCTAGCAATTTCATCCGAATGTAATACCATAGAAATGTTAGTTAATACCCAAGATTGCATTTAGTAATGACTGCTCATGTCCATGAGGGTTGTGGGCACTGTGAAGATTGGGTGAAGATAGATGAAGGCTGCCAGCCTAGCCAGATAGAATTTTGGAAATAATTCTGTCATATGTAAATATTAATGTAAACCACAGGCTTGTTGTCTTAAATGGTAAAAATAGTATTACACGTGGAACTGGAAAAAAATGGAACAACAGTGCAATCAAATGACCAAGTAAAGCATGTTGTGACCCTTTGATGTAAACACGGTTCTGGCCAGTCTAGATGAAGGAATTCTTGCTATTGTTCTAAGGTCAGAGTTAATGGCCAGAATCTGCATGCATAAATGTCCTTTATTGCTCTGGTTTCTGCCCAGAGGTGAAGAATGTAAATGTAGTTTCTGTTAGCCTGGGAACCCAGGGAAGTGTGAAGAATGATGCAATGTGAACCAGGAATGTGATTTTACAAACAGAGAGAATCAGAGAGCATTAAGCATTTTTGTCTTGACCATCCAATTTATCAGCACTGTCTTGCTCTATATGTACGTTTGTCTTAGACTTGTGTTTTCTCTTAGAAATAGCTAGAAACTAGAAATATTAGACTAATTGTTTTTCTGTGATGTCAGAACTGTACTACTGAATTATTTTAAGTATTTCTTTGTGATCTCTGAACTCTTGACTAGCACTGTGTAGTAAAAAGTATTGCCTTGTGTTTTGACTGTTGTTAAATATTTTTAAACTCGTTCAACTGTGGCTGTTTTTGTAGAGATAATTTAAGCTCTTTAGTGTACTTGCATCCCTTTGGTAAATTGTACAAAGCGACTTCAATAGCTTTAGCCCTGGACTATACTACCAGTTAGATAATAATATTGCACAGTAATAATTGGACACCCTTTTAAGGGCCTTTGAGTAGTTGATAAACATTAGTGGGTGGTGGCAGCTGGTACTACAGTATAGTCTGGGAAAAAGGGGCACAGCTGAAGAACCTGTGTCAGCCTTCCCCAGGAGTGCCTGTGTGGTTGTATAAACTCTTCTCAAAGTGTGTGTGTGTGTGTGTGTGTGTGTGTGTGTGTGTGTGTGTGTGTGTGTGTGTGTGTGTGTGTGTCAGCTACTTGGCATGGACACGAAGCACTAGTTGGACAGAGAGGGTGCTGGAGATTTTAGCCTGCCCACTAGGCTGAGATCTGGACCCTATAGCTGTGCCAGTGGGGAGTCTTATTGGGGACCTGGAGAGCAAGGGAGCGACCAGCCACAGACTGACTGTGATCTCTGTGTGCTCTTAAGGGAAATTGCACTTTACTGTGTGTATTTGTTATCCTTTCCTCCTATATGAGATGCCCCTCACTGGTGTTAGTGGTGAGGATTGAGGCTCCTTGATTGCTGGGCTAGGGTATGGGCATCACATATTAATTGGTGGCAGTGGTGGGATTGAGGGTCCTTGATTGCTGGGCCAGGGCATGGGTGTCACATATGAATTGTTTGGCAGTGGTGGGATATCCACACCACATATTAATTGGTTGGCAAATATTAATTGGCCTGTAGTGGTGTGGGTAGAGTGAATTCCTGTAGCTTTTGTACAGTGATCTCTGAAGGTGTTTTGTACTCTAAAATCAGCCATGCAGTGAATACTCAGAGTTCAGATCACAATTGTTTTATTTATTTTGTTAGTTTAGTTAGTCAGGGTGAGCAGGCAGCATGTCAGCAGAGGAGTATAGAAAGCTGACAATGAGCCAGCTGGCTGAGATGTGCCAGGCTATGGGACTGGTGCAGGAAAACCTGTCTAAGGCAGACCTGATTGCAGCCTTGGTTACAGCTGCATCAGAAAACAACAGCCAGGAGGACAATCAGACTGGCAGTGGAGATATAATACCCTTGGAGAATGGACAGCTCAACCTTTCTGCAGAGGACTTAAAAATCCATCTGGAGCTAAAGAGATTTGAGTTGGAGGCCAGGCGTTTGGAGATAGAAGCAGTTGAGAGACTGAGGAGTCTAAAGACTGAGGAGAATGAGAAACTGCTGTGCCTGGAAGCTGAGGAAAAGGAGCTGCAGAGGAAGCATGAGAGGGAAATGCTGCCTCTTTGCCAAAGTCATGGAGATAACAGGGAAGGGACCCCAGAAGCACAAAAGGTCAGTAAATTTCTTCCGCAGTTTAAGGAGGGGGATAATTTTGATTGTTTCATTTATATGTTTGAGAGGGTATGCAAACAGTATGGTGTTGACCAAAGGCTCTGGGTATGGTTCCTGACCCCCTTACTTCATGGTAAAGCTGTAACTGTTTTGTTAAAAATGTCTGACATTGCATGTTTTGATTATACTGCTGTTAAAAATCACTTGTTAGAATTGTTTAAGCTAACACCTGAAACGTATAGGAAAAAGTTACGTGAGCATAGACGCAAGGCAGATGAAAGTGTGTGTGAATATATTGCTGAACTGAGCACTTATTTCCATAGGTGGGTGAGTGGATGTCAGGTCACTACTTTTGAAGGGCTGGCAGGCCTTTTGGTGAGGGAACAAGCCCTTAGCACTTTGCTTGAGGACATGAGGATCTTGTTAGCTGATAGACAATGTGCCACTTCAAATGAGTTGGGGAAGAAGGGAGACCTATACCTAGTAAGCAGGGCAGCCCTGCACAAAAAAGGGCCCCCAGTACTGCTCATGGATCCAAAGGAACCCATGGTAGGCAGCACAGACTGCCCCAACAGAATCTGCCAGTAGCAGGGGAAGCCACTAGTCCAGGAACATGTCCAGGAGCTAGGGTTCAATGTTTGAATTCAACCAGTGGGGTCATGTGGCATACTAGTGTCCATGGAGGCAAGGTGGCAAACAAAAGGTGAGGGAGCCAGTAAGTGGCAAAGCCAAAATGCCAATAGGTTGTCTTGACAACAAGGGTACCAAACTACCATCCTGCAGATGTCCTGATAGGGAAGGATTTGGATGAGGCAGTACCATGTGGTTGTGCAGTTACATGCAGTCAGGCTAGGAGACAAGCATGTGGGTCTGCCAGCCTGGGGGAGACCCAGACAGACTGCATACTTGCAGCCAGGGCTGGTGAGGTGGTTACTTAAGGGAGGGAGCTACCCTGTAGCAGTGAGACTGAAGGTGAGCCACAGCTGCTTAGGGGTACTGATGATCCCTTGGACGGAGTTACTTCAAAGGTAGAGGTGAATAGTAGTACCCAGGCTGACAGTGAGGCACCACTGTCAGAGGATGCCAGACTTCCTGTGGAAGGGGAGCTGGGAAGGGTTACAAGGAAAGAGCTGAGACAGGCTCAGCTCTCAGACCCTACATTGCAAGGCCTGAAGCAGGTAGCTAGGGAGGCACCTGATTCTCAAGGAAAGGGGGAATCTCTATACTGGGACAAAGGGTTACTGTACAGAGAGTGGACCCTTGAAAGAGGGCTAGAAGGTGAGGGAGTACAGCAGTTGGTAGTGCCTAGAGCCTACCGTCTGGCACTTCTAGCCATAGCCCATGATATTCCCTTTGTAGGTCATATGGGCATAAAACGTACAAAGAGGCATATTATGCAGAACTTCTATTGGCCTGGAATTTCCAAGGATGTAACAGGGTACTGCAGGACCTGTGAGCAGTGCCAAAAAGCAGGCAAGGCAGGAGACAAGGTGAGAGCTCCTTTGATGCCTTTGCTTGTGACTGAGGAGCCATTTCAGAGGGTAGCTTTGGATATTGTGGGTCCTCTGAGTACCCCAAGTTCCAAAGGAAAAAGTATATCCTAGTGGCCGTGGATTATGCTACACGATACCCTGAGGCAGTGGCTTTGTTCTCCGTTGAGGCAGAGAAGGTGGCAAATGCATTGTTAGAGATTTTCAGCAGGGTAGGTTTCCCAAAAGAAATACTGACCGACAGATGTGCCAATTTCATGTCAGACCTGCTGGCTTGTCTGTGGAAGTCCTGTGGGGTGAAGCACATGCTGACCACCCCCTACCATACCCTGACTAATGGTCTCATTGAGAGGTTAAACTCTCAATCAAGTCCATGCTATGGGCATTTGCAGATCAGTTTACGAGGGAGTGGGACAAATATTTGCCCCATCTGTTGTTTGCTTACAGAGAGGTTCTCCAGGAATCCAGAGGTTTTTCACCCTTTGAGTTGCTGTATGGGCATAGGGTGATGGGACCTCTAGATTTAATTCGAGATGAGTGGGAAGGTGAGTGCAAGTTTCACAAGGAGTCTGTTGTGGCATACGTCCTAAACCTCAGGACAAGGCTGAGGGAACTCATGGGCTTGGCCCAGGAGAACCTAGCAGAAGCCCAACAACAGAAAAAGGTGTGGTATGACAGGAATGCTCGAGCTAGAGAGTATGCTGTAGGGCAGCAGGTAATGGTTCTCATTCCTGTCAGACACAGCAAGCTGCAAGCAGCTTGGAAGGGACCCTAAAATGTGGTAAGAAAGTTAAGTGATGTTAACTACATGGTGGAACTGCTAGCCAAAAGGCAGGGGCACAAACTATACCATGTTAACATAATGAAACCTTACCATGATAGGGAGGCCCTTGTGCTGAGCATTTGCAGTGGATTGCAGGAGGAGTCTGAGGGAAATCTGGTGACTGATCTCAGTGAGGCTCGGGCTGACACCTCAGTGGAAGGGGAAGCAATGCCCCAGCAACTATCTCCTACCCAGGTTCGAGAAATCTGAGCAGTGTTGCAGGAATTTGGGGACATGTTCACTGGGAAACCAGGGTGCACCCACCTGGGGCAGCACCAGGTGGATACAGGACCCCAAAGGTCTATTAGGCACGCCCCTTATAGAGTGCCTGAGAGAGTCAAACAGACTCTGAGGGAGGAGATACAGGAGATGTTGGAACTAGGGGTAATTCAAGAGTACAGCAGTCCCTGGGCCTCCCTATTAATGCTGGTGCCAAAGCAGAATGGCAGCACCAGGTTCTGTGTGGCCTACAGGAAATTAAATAGTCACACAATGTCAGATGCTTACCCCATGCCTAGGACAGATGAGGCCCTAGAGCAGGTGGGTGGGGCTAAGTATCTTACAACCATCAATCTTACCAAGGGTTACTGGCAGGTGCCCTTGACTCCCACTGCTAGAGAGAAGTCAGCCTTTGTGACTCTTTTTGGCTTGTATGAGTTCACAAGATGCCCTTTGGGATTAAAAATGCCCCAGCGACTTTCCACAGGCTGGTAGATCATATCCTAGCAGGAGCAGGAGGGTTTCCCCTTGCTTATCTAGATGATATTGCCATCTACAGCCATTTCTGGCCAGAGCACCTTCAACATGTCAGGGAGATGCTGGGCAGACTACAGAGGGCAGGGTTAACCATTAAGCCGAGCAAATGTCAGGTGGGTATGGCAGAGGTCTCCTACCTAGGACATAGAGTGGGGAGTGGTAAGATAAGGCCAGAACCTGCCAAAGTGGAAGCCATTCGGGCATGGCCTGCACCTGTTACCAAAAAGCAGGTGAGGTCATTTTTAGGGACAGCAGAGTACTACAGAAAGTTCGTCCCTAGTTATAGTACCATAGCTGCTCCCCTCACAGACCTGACAAGGAAGAACAGGCCAGATAAGGTAGTGTGGATGCCAGCATGTGAGCAGGCATTCCAGAAGCTTAAAAATGTTTTTGGAGGACCCCCTGGGTTAGCCAGTCCAGATTACAGCAAAGAATGTGTTGTGCAGGTGGATGCTTCAAACCATGGGGTGGGGGCCCAGAATTCTTCAGAGGGGGAAGAGCACCCAGTGGTTTATCTCAGTCATAGGCTCCAACCCAGGTAGGAATGCTATGCAGCTGTAGGAAAGGAATGTCTAGCCATAGTGTGGGCACTACAGAAACTTCAGCCTTATCTGTATGGAAGGAAATTCACTGTTATGACAGATCACAACCCCCTAACATGGTTAAACAGAGACAGCCAGCAAAATGCCAAGTTGCTAAGATGGAGCTTCGGGTTGCAAGCATATAATATGTCCATGCAGCACCACAGTGGGATTAGCAATGCCAATGCAGACAGGCTCTCAAGACAGGGAATAGGGTAAGGTACACACAGATAGACCTAACTCCCTCAAGCAGCGTTTTCTCAAGGGTCACTTGAAAAACTAGCTTGAGTTCTCCAGGGGGGGAGATATGTGAAGATTGGGTGAAGATAGATGAAGGCTGCCAGCCAGCCAGATAGAATTTTGGAAATAATTCTGTCATCTATAAATATAAATGTAAACCACAGGCTTGTTGTCTTAAATGATAAAAATAGTGTTACATGTAGAACTGGAAAAAAATGTAATAGTGCACTCTGCTGACCAAGTAAAGCATGTTGTGACCCTTTGATGTAAACATGGCTCTGGCTAGTCTAGACGAAGGAATTCTTGCCATTGTTTTAAGGCCAGAATTAATGGCCAGAATTTGCATGCATAAATGTCTTTTATTGCTCTGGTTTCTGCCCAGAGGTGAATAATGTAAATGTAGTTTCTGTTAGCCTGGGAACCCAGGGAAGTGTGAAGAATGATGTAATGTAACCCAGGGAAGTTTGAAGAATGATGTAATGTGAACCAGGAATGTGATTTTAAAAACAGAGAGAATCAGAGAGCATTAAGCATTTTTGTCTTGACCATCCAAGTCATCTGCACTGTCTTGCTCTATATGTAAGTTTATCTTAGACTTGTGTTTTCTCTTAGAAATAGCTATAAACTAGAAAGATTTGATTGTTTTTCTGTGATGTCAGAACTGTACTACTGAATTATTTTAAGTATTTGTCTGTGATCTCTGAACTCTTGACTAACATTGTGTAGTAAAAAGTATTGTCTTGTGTTTTGACTATTTGTTATTAAATATTTTTAAACCCTTTCAACTGTGGCTGTTTTTGTAGAGATAATTTAAGCTCTTTAGAGTACCTGCATGCCTTTGGTAAATTGTACAAAGCCACTTCAATGGGCTATGCTACCAATTAGATAATAATATTGCACAGTAATAATTGGACACCCTTTAAAGGGCCTTTGAGTAGCTGATAAATATTAGTGGGTGGTAGCAGCTGGCACTACTGTATAGTCTGGGAAAAAGGGGCACAGCTGGAGAACTTGTGCCAGCTTTCCCCAGGAGTGTCTGTGTGATTGTATAAACTCTTCTCAAAGTGTGTGACTGTGTGTGTGTGTCAGCTACTTGGGCAGGGACACAAAGCACTGGTTGGACAGAAAGGGTGCTGGAGGTTTTAGCTTGCCCACTAGGCTAAGATCTGGACCCTATAGCTGTGCCAGTGGGGAGTCTTATTGGGGTCCTGGAGAGCAAGGGTGCGACCAGCCCTGGACTGACTGTGATCTCTGTGTGCTCTTAAGGGAAATTGTACTTTACTGTGTGTATTTGTTATCCTTTCCTCCTATATCAGATGCCCCTCACTGGTGTTAGTGGTGAGGATTGCGGCTTCTTGATTGCTTGGCCAGAGTGAAGGCATCACAGGCACTATTCCCCGTATGAATTTACAGTGCCCCATCCACTCATTCATGTTCCATTTGAACAGTGTTATAGAGGTGCTCTGTTTCACATGAATAGGTAGCCTATTCCAAATATGCAGCAATCATAAATTCTAAATTCAGATGTTTCCTCCACAGTTATCATTGAACAGTCTTGCTTAGATGTTGAATGAATAACAAGGAAAACAAATGATAAGTAAGACAAACTGTTAGGAAAAAGAAGAAAAAAGTAACCTGGATATTGTGAATAGGCCAGTATGTGTTGGGCAGCAGGGGCTGGGGCTATGGTGCCATGCAGCCTTTTGGCCTAGGGCACCAGTTTACGTAAGACTGGCCCTGACTCTGAGACCACTGTACCTTAAAGGAAGAAAGAGTGACCCCAAGCAGGCAACACAGCACAGTCTTGATCTTTCTCAGAGATGACCCATGGACTACATACAACTCACTGCTAAATGAGTATTACATGCTTCTGCATTGTGACATACACAATGATGTATGAGCAAATGCCAACCTGAGCTATTAATCTCAAAAAATTGTTTCTCAAACAAAGGTGATCCAAGCAAGTGATTATAAGCTGTGGCAATTCATATTTATTTATTTATTTATTTATTTATTTATTCATTTGTTTCTTTACTTGCTGATAAGTGTGTGTGTGTGTGTGTGTGTGTGTGTGTGTGTGTGTGTGTGTGTGTGTGTGTGTGTGTGTGTGTGTGTGGGTCTGATTCAAACTAGACCCTGTTTAACCGTGACCTCAGTCATAATAAAACAAGAAAACATGATAGCCCTGTATATGAAAATTTTTTGTTGCCATCTACAATACAAAAATAAAGTATAACATAAAACAAAATGACTCAATTGACTTAAATAGCAAGAAATTATTTGTTTTAGATGTCTACACCACCTCTTGTAGTGGAAAGGTGCATGTGTGAAACGGTAACCATTTGAAATGTCAGGACATACTAGAGTCAGTCCTGAAAAGTAGAGACTGAATGGCCAAAAGATTGGACTGATTTATATCTAGTTGGTTATTACCTGTCTGTACTCCTCCCTTATTAGGCCTATAATTGAGTATAATGCCCCGTTTGGTATGTACCTCTCCAAACACCTGCACCTTCTGGAAAGGCCACAGAAATACCTCACAAAGAAAATCTATGGCCTTCAATATATGCCCTATGCGGACAGGCTCAAATCACTGTCACTCTACTTGGCATCATACAGACTGCTCAGAGGTGATCTGTGTTTCGCCTAGAAGGCAATATTGGACCCTACCCTACTAGAGATGCTGCACATCAGTAAGTCCAACTCCTTGCGCATTACCTGCTCGATAAACCTAAATCTAATATGTGAAATCAACAAAACCTGCTGGAGAGACAGTTTTGTCTCCCAGAGGCTGCCCTGTCTTTGGAATATACTTCCTGTACATGTCAGAGTGCCTTGATGACTCTTCTTCAAGCAAAACCTTGATGAGTGGATGGGAAACCACAAATTTGTCCCAGGGGTTCCACCATTGTTCCTCATTTTCAGGGGTGACAGGTGCTGACTGAGGGTTCTTTTTTGGAGATAAACTATTGGCTAGGTTTGTAAGGAGCCCAGGGCCATTAACCTTTTAACCTCCTATGTTCTTATGATCCTATAAGAACAATTTTCAAAATGTACTCTTCTCTGGGTTTTTGGTCTTTAATTTTTTGGGGGCTTTTTGGCACTCAATATTTTAAGTGCCAACATTTCAATAGGGAGTCAAATGAAACATGTCCCTCACCAATCGATTTAGCAATATGTCCAAGCATACACAAGCACCTAAATGAAACATTTCCCCCACTGATCCCTTCAGCAGTTTGCCCAAGTATGCACAAGCACCATAATGAAACACTTCCCTCACCGATCACCTTCAGTAGTTTGTCCAAATATGTACAAGCAACAAAATGAAACATATCCCCACCAATCTATTCAGCAGTATATCCTAGTATGCACAAGCACCAAAATTAATCACTTCCCCAACTGATGCCTTCAACAGTATGTCGAAGTTTGCACAAGCACCAAAATGAATCACTTCCTCTGAGTCCCTTAAGCAATATGTCCAATTATGCACAAGCATCAGAGTGAAATGCTTCTCCCACTGATCCCTTCAGCAGTCTGCCCATGAATGCACAAGCACATCCCCTGATAAAAAAGTAAAACATTTCCCCCAAGGACACCTTTGGTAGTTTGTCAATGTATTCACAAGCATGTCCCTAACATCAAAATGAAACATTTCCCCCAATGACCCTCTTCAGTAGCCTGCCCATATATGCACAAGCATGACCCTGACACCATGTGAAACGTTTTCCCTTCCCCTTGCATTTCTGTATTCTTATGTTAAATTGCTGCTTACTGGCATAAATTCAGGGGCCATTTACATATTTGGCATGCAAATTAGCTCATTATGGATTCATCTCTATGAATCATAGGGATACACAAATATGTAACATCCCTTATCTGCATATCAGCTGCTTGCTATCAGTTGAGCCTTAAGCATATTATGCTTTTGCAGTAGGGAGGCATGTTTATAAAAAGGCTTTGGCATTTTCATATTCATCCTGCAAGTCCAGGATTCGCATATCCACCCAGAGCCACTCTTGCCAGATTACCACTTTAAAAATGTGTAGCCCTGGACTATGAATGCCAACTATGACAAAACATACTTTTGATGACATATAAAAAACACTGGAACTCTCAAATGTCACAGCTGTACAATTTGTTAAGGCATATATGAAGGTGAACTATATATTTGTTCAGTCATTCAAAAATAAGCAGCTGTATTTAAATTATTATGTGATACATAACACTAAAAGGATTGTTTACATAGCTCAGCGTGACTGTTTACATTTCTATGTAGGAAAAGTACAATATGATGTTCTTTTGTTATGCTAGCAGGATAATTGAAGACAGGCCTATGGAGAATATATGGGGCATTATGCTTAAAAGACAACTGAGCTAATTAGTTAAACATATAAAGGAATGGACTTCATGGTCAATGTTTTTGTGTGGTGCATTGGGAATGTTACATATTAATCCAAGGGGTTAGGGGCTGGGACTGAGAGAGACAGAACCTTATAATTTTGGAGTGTAAACAGTATATTTTGTTAGGAGCTTCTAAAATTAAAAGCAGAGGACATTTAAATCATAAACATTGTCATTTAATAAAAAAGAAAATTAAGTATGAATAAACAGATGGGACCAAACAGTAAGTTAATATGAAGTAACAAACTTAGATTAGCATTAATTTAGAGGAAAGAGGGAAGGTAAGATGAAGTGATGATAGCACTAAAAAACATAAGTGTAAGAAATAGTGCAGATGAGGACTGCAGACTCATGCCCATAATTAATCAATTTCAGAGTTGTACAAACTTCCCTTCTGTGTACACTGCAATCTGTGGTTTACTGCAACTGAGGCAGTTAACCTCATCACATGCTCCACTTTTCATCACTCTATGTATACAAATTTCTTAGCTCAACTCACTTGACATAACAGTAGTATGAAAACAACTAGAGATATTATTAATGTAGTTAAAATATACCAAGGTAAAGCACAAGATGGCCTGAGACAATGCAAAGCACTGGAATTCTGTTCTACAACGTCAGCAACAATGGAGTATATTTTGAGGCAGGACTGGATGAAGAAGGAAGGTAAAACAAGAAGGAAGCGAATGCAATTAAAAGAACTGCAAACTACACTACAACTTTGAGGTAAGGTCAAGTAAGCCTAACTAACAAGTATGCAGAGCCTTAAGACCCATTTATTCCTCCTTGGCTCTTGGGTTGTAAGAGAGGTGCTGTTCTATACCTCAGGTAGTGGTAGTCTTACCTCACTCTTAACCCGTCCCAGTGCATAGTGTCTCTGGGGGTTGACATGTAGTGGGTGTTTGCCACTTCTGAGAGGTGTTCCATTGTCTTCCCTGACACCTTGAAAGGCAAGCACCTAAAGAAGGAGTTCACATGTCAGAATGCATTCTGTGACTTTCTTCCCAGGGAGATATAAGCAGACTTTATCCCCGGGATTCATGAGGACAGCGTTAGGCTTGCACCAACCGTGCAGCATAGAGATGGCGCAATAGCACCATATGCATATTAATGAAGGTGCGTTGCCGCCACATCCACGTGCATAGGAAACGTGCAGGAGTGCATGGGGCGTGTCGAAGCGCCGCATGGAGGCGTGGACATGTCGGCTGTTTACGTGCAACCTAAAATGCTGAATATTACAGCCTGCCTCCAATAGTAATCCCACCTGTCAGTGTCCGTGGATACTGAAACATATGCAAAGCATGCAAGACAGTTTTGCAAACACAAAAATAAGAAGCAAACACAAATGCACGTAGCTGAATACTGAGTCCCCATCCCTCAGAAACAAATGACATTTAAAACTCTGTGCCCGTATTCTATTGTAGTCTCGATAGTTATACCAAGTGGAAGTGAAACGCATCATGTTAGCACACTGCCCAATGGACAGGGTTACCACCTGTCCCACATTGTGAGGGAGAGTCCCCCTCTGGGCAGTTGTGTCCATACCAAAACCATTATAAATGTAAAATATCCTGCGATCATAGGACATAATTATGTCCCACATCTTATGTAATAGTCACATACAATAGTTATTTCCATATGTAACATACCTACATGTTACAAGAAATAGAATAAGCAAGTAAACGAAACAGAAGAAGCAGGTAAACAGCTACAACAATAAGCTTACATTTAGGCATAAAACAAAAGTACTATCCGTTGTACTGACCGTGGGTATGTGTTGGCCTATAAAATCTGATGTGTGTCCAGAATATATCCCATCCTGGCCATATGAAAAAGTGGCAACCCTACCAATGGTCAGAGCATTCGCCCAAAATCTGCCCATTTGCGGTCCAAGGCGTCCTTGTCAGGATGGGCCAAAGATGAATGGGTATTAGGCGGGTCTACCTACCATGTCATGAAAGATAAGTATTTGCATGTACCTATGTGCGTGATGTACACCATGTGGAAGGTGAAAAATGCTAGGGTAGTCCTCACAACCATACAGGTACCAGAGATATGTAGTGTATGCAATGTGTTCCCTTGACCGTGCCATGGGCCATCAACCAGAGAAGGGATGGATGGAGTGTGTGGAATATGGGTGTGGGGGGGATGGGTAATGTAATAATTCGCAAAGGGGAGACTGTGTTGGATGCACAATAGGTGAACTGGAGGTGTATGAGGGAGCAGTGGGTGAATCAGAAAGAAACACAAAGAACAAACATACACATCTGCAATACAACCTGACAGGCCATACTGTAGAACACAATCCCACAAACATATGAATATTAAAATGTGTGATACACATGTACAGAAACGTCACCGGCACATACCCACATAATGGTCTGGACTGAACTGAGCCATCCAACTACAACACACCTGGATGCATAATTGAATACCCATCATCCCCTCTACAGCACACAACCCTCCCCCCCACATTCTTGAAGATCCACCAAATCCAGCCATACTCGGGCTGCTAGCTTGACACAGCCATATCTGCACATAGTGACCACTACTCATATCTAGTAGGCAGTCTCACCCTAGGCAGTGTCAGGATTGCAAACTATGTATCCCTTGCATGTAAAACCCTATCACATTTTCGTAAATCCAAAAAGATCGAAGGTTATTGTCTTGTTCAATTTTTGGATATCCCTCATGGGATAAGTATCCTGTGTAAACATCAGACTTGGTATCACGACATGATGTCCAGTCCTGTAGACATCTGGACACAAGTTGTATGTGCAGTACTGGTTCACGAGACTGCTCAGCCCCCAGCCGGTCATGCAGAACCTACTACCCAGGATTAAACACCTGACCGTGATGCATGGCTCCCCACATGAATTATCGAGAATATATACTTTACACATTCGCATAGTGGCAGTTGGATATAGGGTGATTAAGGCGCTGACATAAGCAGGGTACCTCCTGTCCCACTTTGTGACAGTCCCTTTTAGGGTAGGTGTGTCCCGAACAAAAATAATACAATGGCAAATGTCCTGTGATTGTAGGAAATAATTATGTACCAGATTTTATGTAACAGTTGCCAAAAACAGTTATTTCTGTATGTAAAATATGTAAATCTTACAAGAAACAGAATAAGCAACTAAACTGCTACAAGAATAAGCTCTCATCTAGGAAAACAAGTAAAGTTCTAAACCCTGTACTGACCGTGGGTATGTGTTGGCCTGAAAAATCTGGTGTGTCCCAAATATAGCCCATCCTGGCCATATGAAAATGTGGCAACCCTACCAATGGTCAGAGCATTTGCACAATAACTGGCTAGCCTCTTAATCCCCCCTTGAAACCAGTGACCTTTGGAGGAAAGGTGTTGAATTACACTGAATGAATAATGACAATAATTAAGAGTAATAGACGTCTTTTACTTCAGAAAATAAATATTAATACATATGCTCTGAATCTGTCAACATGTTTCAAGTTAATAGTACTAATATTGTAAAAGGGTCCATGATTGTCCCTGATTTGTCCTTGCCTTGTCCCTGTTTCTGTTGAAATTAGTCCCTGAGTGGTTGAGAGGTCCGTACACATATGTACACCAACCAACTGTCACATTTGTTGCTAGTACTGTTGAATACCTGTAGTGAAGTCATATATCCTAGCTACCATCCATGCGGAATGTACCACAGATGGTGGAGTGGTCAAACCGGTGACTAAGGTGTGTCTGTTTCTGGGTACAAGACATGCAAGGGCTGCTAATTTTATGTGATGGCCAGAATAATGTCCATTGGATATAGGGAGGTAAAGCCAGCAGGGATGCGCGGCGGACATTCAACAGTATGGGAAATGTAAATAGGTATGTAGGTGTATATGTATGTGTATGTACAGACAGAGATATGTATACATATATATATATATATATATATATATATATATATATATATATATATATATATATATAACTGTGTGTGTGTGTGTGTGTGTATATATATATATATATATATATATATATATATATATATATATATATATGTGTGTGTGTGTGTGTGTGTGTATATATATATATATATATATATATATATATATATATATGTATGTATGAATGAATGAATGAACATGGTCACAATAAAGCAGTCATAATGAATGTAAAGGGAAACACCAGTGGAAACCCCCCCACCATGTATCATGTAGTGCCGACATGTCAAGCCGGTCAGAGGTGGGCAAACACCTGCATCTGTAAACACAGATAGAATGGTAACATTGGGACTAACTCTGTCCACGTGCTAATTCTGACTTTCAAATGGGTACAGGGCTGTTCCCGTCTCCAGTTGGACAAGCCTAAACTTGGATGACCACATGAACACCCTGACAATTAAACACACGTATGTGCCAGGACTATAAGCTTTGGAGTTCTGAATATCCTCGGAGTGAGTAAACATGCAGCACGGGTATAGAGCAGTAGGGAATAAGGAATGGCGCATGTGTAGTACTGCGGTTTTCCCAGCAGGAAAATGGATGTCTGCTGTGTAAGTGAAGCATTGAGGCATGTGTTCGGGTAACTATGAACCATGGGTATACATATAAATGAAGTAGAACACCAATAGTGTAGTGGTTAGAGCATCCACCTAACGTAAAGGCATTCCTGGTTCAAGTTCGACTATAGCACATATTTTCTTGTGGAATGAATGTCGCTGTGCTGTAAAGCCAACATTTAAACATGTAAAGATGAACGTGTGTTTTGCATGGGGCCATTAACCAGATTCCTTCAATCAAAGTGGTACTGTCATAATGAATAAGGCTTGTTGGCTGTTGGTGAAGCACCCTCCAAGAGGAAAAAACGCTGAGAGAAGAAGGGAGCCACTTTTGAGATTTTAAGTATTTTTTCTCTGTTTATTTGCTAAGTTTTTCTGCATAGCTGCCTAGCTTGAGCATTTTCTGGCTTGTTAAACTTGATTTCTGTATTAGTAGCTGTATTTAGAGCACAACCAAAAGCTGTTTGCTGAATTTCCTGTTTGCATTTAATTTTAAATTGTTTTTTTCTTAAAACTTGCATATTTTCTGTCCTTGACCTATCACTCTTGTGTGGGGTCATTTACTGCACTGTTATAACTTGATATTACTTGTGAACCTCTGCTATCTCTGTAAAAAACAAAAACAAAAACAAAAAATCTTGCTTTTTTTCCCACTTTTCTGAGAGTTAAAAAAAGTTCATTTACAGGGTTGCTGTTCCTGAACTGTTTGAAAGTTTCTGTGAGGCCATTTTTGCTTGGGCTGAAGGAGGGTCTCTCTGTTGATCAGTGGCAGTGACTAACATTGAGCAGCTTCCCTGCCCCCCCGTAGAGGTGGTTACTGACTTGAAACTGTAGTTTTATTGGCCACTAGGGGTCATTTCCATAACTCCTTCATCTTCCTCTCTTAAAACCTAGTTGCCTCATGGTTTGGGCGTCTTTTCAGGCTTGTTGGCTGTTGGTGAAGCACCCTCCAAGAGGAAAAATTCTGAGAGAAGAAGGGAGCCACTTTTGAGATTTTAAGTATTTTTTCTCTGTTTATTTGCTAAGTTTTTCTGCATAGCTGCCTAGCTTGAGCATTTTCTGGCTTGTTAAACTTGATTTCTGTATTAGTAGCTGTATTTAGAGCACAACCAAAAGCTGTTTGCTGAATTTCCTGTTTGCACTTAATTTTAAATCGTTTTTTTCTTAAAACTTGCATATTTTCTGTCCTTGACCTAGCACTCTTGTGTGGGGTCATTTACTGCACTGTTATAACTTGATATTACTTGTGAACCTCTGCTATCTCTGTAGAAAACAAAAAAAAAAAATCTTGCTTTTTTCCCACTTTTCTGAGAGTTAAAAAAGTTCAGTTACAGGCTTGCTGTTCCTGAACTGTTTGAAAGTTTCTGTGAGGCCATTTTTGCTTGGGCTGAAGGAGGGTCTCTCTGTTGATCAGTGGCAGTGACTAACATTGAGCAGCTTCCCTGCCCCCTGTAGAGGTGGTTACTGACTTGAAACTGTAGTTTTATTGTCCCTTTTGGGTCTATTCCTGCTTCTTTCCAGCCCCTGCTATCAAGCATTCTTTAACGTGCTTTAGGGTGATTTAGCACGGAGTTGCCACTAGAGCAGCATCGGGCAGTGCCGGTTAAACAAGGTTAAACTCTTTCTGGCTCCAGAAAGTCTGTTCTTCAATTTTTCCCTTAGAACTGCTCTGTTAGGAACCTAAACAGTTTACACCTACACTAAAAAGTGCAGCACTTGTTCCAAATAGCTTTTTCTTCTCAAAAAGCTCAGCACTTGTCTTATAAGCATATCCCTTGTCTTATAAGCATTCTCTTTGCAGGTCAAGCACTCCTATATTATACAAATCTCTCACTAGCAAAACCCCCCAGGAGTGCCCACTTCCCTGCTAAGCCCACTACTTTTCTGTCTTATACCAACTCATAATTCTTTCTAGCATGTCGAAGGGTCAGATGCTGGCGTCCTCTCCTGCCCAGTTGGTGAATCTGGGAATTCTGAGATAATGTTCCAATTGCCTCATGTACACGGACAACCCTCTCCTCCTCCCACGTAACACTAACACTTGTGAGAGATGCAGCTATTTAGCCAGACTGGAGGCTGAGCTCTCTCAACTCAGGACTGGCAAGACCAGGCAGGAGGAGAAGGCAACTACACACACCACAATACCAGTCTCACATAACTCAACCACACCACTGAATCAAACACATAAACACACTAAGACATACTTGGAGGCTCTGAGTAAAAATTTACCTAAACAGCAGAGGCCTCCAAAGCAGACACCCAAGCAACTGCAAACTCAATACACCACACAAACAACACATAAACAACAAAATCAGTGTGCAAAGCAGTCACTGCCCTTAAGGCCAAATACAACACCAAACATACTTGTCATAGGTGACTCCATAGTCAGACACACTGACGTCCCGCTCACCAGACTGAGTAAGGAGAAGGTCACAGTAAGCTGCCTGTCGGGCTAGAATCCGCCACATAACGCAAGCACTCAGGTCTCTCAACAGCAGGTACAAGTACGACTCAGTCATTGTCCACGCTGGTGTCAACGACCTGAGATGTACCTCCTTGGACTACATGAAAAGAGACATTGAGGAGCTCTCTGATTATGTAGCCCAGGCAGGTATGACCCTGACCTTGAGCAGTATCCTACCTTCACCTAGAATGATGCCACAATACAGTGATAAGATGATCAGCTTTAATAATTGGCTTAAATTCTGGTGTCATTCAAAGGGGATCCAATGTCTGTCTGCCTGGGATGACATGCTGGACAAGCCACGCTGCCGCAAGGGACGGCTTGCACCTGTCACCCCTAGGCTTCGGATATTGGCAAAGGCTCTTGCCACCCCATAGTGCCTTTTTAGGCAAGGCTCAAATTGTAAACCTACCACCCTAGAACACAAAACAGGAAAAAAACTAAGGGTAATGCTGCTCAATGCCAGAAGTCTCAATCTCAAGATGCACGCACTCGAGGCCCTTCTCAGTATGGAGAACATCGATGTCTGTGCTGTGACAGAAACCTGGTTCAAGGCTCCTGAGAGCACCCCAGCACTATCAGGTTTCACCTCATATCATGCGTTCCAGCCCCAAAATCCGGACAACACCAAGAAAGGAGGGGGGGTGTCCATATTCATAAAGGACACCCACACCTCAAGGTTGGTGGCAACGCACGATGCATCGGAGACCATCCAGGCAAGACTGCTCTGCAATTTGTAGCATGTTACAGGCCACCCTGTCAAACTCAGGAACCTCACATGGCCTTCCTGAAAACATTGGAGGGGATAAATGTATCTCCAAACACCATCATACTAGGTGACTTCAACTACCCTAATATAGACTGGGAACACTACTCAAGCTCAAACACTCTAGCCCAAAGGTTCCTGGAGTTCATAAACTCAAATGCCATGGAACAACTAGTCACCATCCCCACAAGAGGAGAAAACATACTTGATCTCATCATCACGAACATGGGATCACAATGTTCAACACCGGATTTATACCCCTCACTGGTGAGATCAGATCATAAACTAATCTCGCTGGAGGTCCTCATCCCGCCCCCACCTGAAATAAAAAAGACCACAGTGAAAAACTTCTCAAAAGCCGACTTCACACTTCTAAAAACTAGTGTGGTCTCCTTTAAGGCCCCTGAGCCAGTGGTAAACATTACTCAAACCGCTGAATCACTTACAATGCCTTCTACCAGCACCTACAGGACTGCATGGATCAGGCAATCCCAAACAAAACTAAGACTCTTTGTACCAAAGGCAAGCATCCAGTCTGGTGGACCCCAGCCATAAACAAGCTCTATAACAAAAGGAGGAAGCTACTACAAGATAGAGCAAAATCCTTGAAAGGTAAGACACCTTTGATCATTATAAGTAAAAAACTAAGAGCTCTCATAAAATCATCCAAGGCAAATTTTGAGAGAAAAATCGCCAAGGACTCAAAAGACAATCATAAGGCCTTCTTTAGCTATGTTAGAAACCTAGGAGGAAACTCCCAGATATGCTCAGAATTAGTTCAAAATGATGTGAAGATTACTGAACCTACACACATTGCCAACATACTGGCTGACAGGTTCAGTGCAAACTTCTCCCCCCCCCCAAAGGGAGAGATATCTATACAAGGGGATTGTAGCCCCCCAAACATCTCCAACGCCCAGGTGAGAACTGCTCTCTCCAAAGCAAAAAACACAGCATCCATGGGACCGGATGGTGTCCACGGCTGTGTGCTCCACGAACTCAATGAGGAATTAAACCCGCAGTTAGGACAGCTGTTTAATCTTAGCCTCACCTCAGGATACGTACCCAAGGAGTGGCGCACGGCGACTGTGGTCCCACTTCACAAGGGCGGTGCCTCCACCGACCCTGGAAATTACCGTCCCATTAGCTTGACAAGCCTTATCTGCAAAGCCATGGAGAGGATCATAATGGAACTCATAAATAAAGACATAGGGAACTTGCAGACTTTGGATCCAACCCAGTTTGGCTTTGTCAAAGGCAGATCATGCCTTTTAAACTTGGTTGACTTTTTCGAGACAGTCACCAAGGCCATTGATGAGGGAAAGGCAGTCCATACAGCCTACCTTGACCTGGCAAAGGCCTTCGACACAATACCCCACTCAGATATCATCGAAAAACTCATCAGCTTGAATGTAAACCCATACATCACAAGATGGGTTACAAACTGGCTAAGTGACAGAACCCACAGGGTCAGAGTTGCTAGAGCCATGTCAGACTCAAAGCCTGTCACAAGTGGTGTCCCACAGGGCTCAGTCCTGGGTCCACTCTTGTTCGGCATCTACTTTTCTGAAGTAAAAGCAAACGCAGGAGGGTTATGGCTGACAAAGTTTGCAGATGACTGCAAACTGGGCGCCATAGTCAAAAACACATCTGACACAGATATCCTTCAGAAAGGCCTCACAGAAATGGATAACTGGTGCCAGAGCCATGGCCTAAAGTTAAATGCCAAGAAATGCATAGTCATACCCTTCGGGAAAAACAAGGTTACCCCTAGCTACCATATAGGTGGCAATCCACTGAGCACAGAAGAAGTCATCAGGGATCTGGGGACCCAGGTTGACAGTAGCCTTTCGTTTGACACTCATGTTGCTAAAGTAGTTAGGAAAACCTTCTACATTGCCCACCTGATCATGAAGGGATTCACATCTAGATCAAGGGAGGTCATCGTCCCCTGTACTCATCACTCATTAGACCTATGATTGAGTACAATGCCCCATTCGGAATGTATCTGACCCGACACCTGCAGCAGCTGGAAAGGCCCCAAAAGTTCCTCACCAAAAGGATAAAGGGTCTCAAAAATGTCTTATGCTGCCCGACTGAAAGAACTCCAGCTCTATTCAGTCTCATACCGCTTGCTCAGAGGTGACCTGTGCCTGACATATAAGGCCATGTCAAACCCTGATTTGATGAATATGCTTCACCTCAAAAATCTAGATCCTCAGAACCACAAGGGTGGGAGACTTAAACCTTGACACGGTTATTAATAGAACGTGCTGGAGGGACAGATTCATCACCCAGAGACTCCCTATGCTGTGGAACAAAATCCCGGTACATGTGAGGCAGAGCACCTCGCTGGCCTTGTTCAAGAGGAATCTTGACCAATGGATGGGAGATCGCAGATATACCCCAGGGATTACTTCAGTGTCACTGCTTGACAGAGGCACAGCAAAATAATAGGCATAGTTTTATTCAAACTAAAGGGGTGGCGAAAGCCAAATAACTATGGGCTAGGCTTATAAATGCCCTTGGGCAGATAGCCTAGTATGAACCTATGAACCTATAAGCACAAATAAGCAGCAGTAAACATATGTAACTCACAGTA